>NC_139952.1:20373835-20393835 GCF_963454915.1 Gymnoscopelus microlampas
CTTGTCTCCAATCCTTTAGTGTCCTTAACTGGCACCAAAACCCAAATTAGTGTCCTGTACTGTCTCAATAGAAAAATTCCATTGTCCAGCTCTGTACTGGAGTAAACAAAAAAAAAATCTGTCCGGTGGAATATTTTCTTTTCTGGCCAAAAAGTGTATTTTACACGGAAGGTGGGGGCTGAGTCTTTCCACCAAGGAGAGTAGGCTTTCAACACATTAAAACCAGCTTTGTTTTGGTAAGTAGCAAAAGTGTATTCTTTATTCTTTTACTAAAGTTGAGCGACTGCGCTACCGGCGATATGAAACAAATGCCCAAAGAGTCACATACGGAGAACTCCTAACGCTATGGACCAGAGGGAGCTACAACGTCACAAACAAGTCCTTTTCCTTTAGCTGCCCCTATTCACCATGCAGGAGTGCAGCTCCTCTGCAGTTGTGAGATGGGTGTCCCTCTTGAGCTGGTCCCCAAAGGTCAACCTTCTTCTCCCCCTCGAGGTAGTGCCCCTCTTGGGCTCTCACAGTATAGTCAGGCAGATGACAGGCTCAGGGTGTCAGACACAGTGAGTGTCAGTAAGCTTCAGATGATGGCCCATGATCTTGTCTGTCACTCTCAGCATGTCTTTGTAACGATCGATATTCCCCACATGGTCACACAAGTCACTGTCCAGTGACCTATGGGGCTGTGGTTGTGAGGGACCACATGTCTGAGCCATACAGTAGGACTGACTCAGTCGTGGAGAGAAATAGTGACCTTGGTTTTCCCCACGTTGAGATGCAATCTTATCATGAGACATTCATCAGACATTTCTCCATTGACAACAGAAAGGTGTGTCCTCGAGGAAGTTTAGGTCTGTGATGTACAATGGAGGTATTTGACGACAGAGACAGCGGTGTGCCAGCAAAGGTAATGGTTTTTATCATGCCCTCTGGTGCTATCCAATGAGTCAGAAGAATCACAACGCTATGGACTAGAGCTAGTGATGTTGCAGCCCTGACATGACTGATGGAGTGATCTTTTAACTCAGAGTCAATTAAAGCTCTATTATGTAATTTCTTTAGTGAATAATAGTTATTTTGTCCAATCTGTTTGGTAGAGTATGTTATTACAATATAACTTACACAATTGGGGTTGTTGTATTTGGTCTCCTTGCTCTTCCATTGAGACATTTAGATGCTGTGTCTAGGTTGGACACAACCTTTGACACGATACCCCCAAAATTCGTCTCAAACATGTGAAAGTTCTACTATGCTGCCACCATAATGTGGAATGACCTACCAAAACCCATTAAAGATCTCGACTCCCTACCCAAACTCAAAACTAAACTAAAGGAATGGCTGACCTCAAAATACAAGTGAGCATAGTTTAACTCCTTGGACACTTTGGTTGTAGCATTTCTCTGTATATAACTGTTGATGCTACTGAGTTTTCTACCAATAAGTAATGTATCGTATTGTATTGTATTGAATGCATTATATGTATTACTGATGAATTGAGTACAATGGACCACAATGAAAACAAGCCCCCATTGGGCTTTTTGTGTTATCCTTTGTTTTAGCATAAGCTTTGACTGTACTACCTGTATTGTCAATCAATCAAAAACCTGGCTTCAAATCCAGGGTAGAGCAGAAAAGTTGCATCGTGCAGCTTTAACTCTCTGATTTGATTGTACAATCACAGTCTTCTGCTGTTGGCCACAATAGCAGCTATTAGACTGCATCCAGAGCGTCATATCCGAGATTTGTCTTTAAACAGGCTTGAGGAGATGTCTGAGGAGACTGGGTGCTCAAATCACTCGTCACCTCTCGTTATAGGCTGCCTTGCCGTTGTTTTATTGCGCTTGACTGTGTTGAATATTTGATGCCAAATTATTTTTTAATATCACCAGGAGAAGTGTACACAGTGACATTCTGAGTGTTAATTTTACTAATTAAATTAACACTCTGCGTTTTGCTGTGTAGGGAAAAAACTACGAGAAGTGCAGGCAGACAGACAACGTTTGATCGTGCCTTCACTGAGAGGACACTCTGGGACACAATGACTCACCGACCACTCAACTGGCTCCTCACTCAAAACTAAAGTATGGCAAACACACACGCACGCACGCACGCACGCACGCACGCACGCACGCACGCACGCACGCACGCACGCGCACACACACACACACACACACACACACACACACACACACACACACACACACACACACACACACACACACACACACCCTCCTGCACACACACATGCACACAAGCCTGCATGTACATGTACATATACTGTGACAAAAAGGCAGAGAGGAGCATGTACTGATTGCACACTCACAGATCTGCACAAAAGATATGCTAATTTGCACACAAAAATAGAAACATTTGCTGACACATGCAGCTACATAAACATATGCACAGATAAAAAGGGTTTATTTTCAGAGCAGTGATCATCAGGCGTAAGTGATGTAAGTGTAAGTAAGCACTTAATTAAGCAGGTGAAGCCTCACTGTGGGTTGTCTGTCTGTTTTAATGTTATTAGCTGACACCTTTATAGGAATATTGTTGTGTACGTCACAACTTCCCTATGGCTTACCTTTGAGGTGTGTGTGTGTGTGTGTGTGTGTGTGTGTGTGTGTGTGTGTGTGTGTGTGTGTGTGTGTGTGTGTGTGCGCGCGCGTGCGTGGGTGAATTGACAATGTCACAATAATACAACAATTAAAACAGACACTTGATGCTGGTTGAGGATATGATGAGTAGGAGATGAGCAGCACTTGACTCCAGTGTGGTATTACTGGTAGCAATTGGACTGACCCAGATTACCGCTTGCCTGTTTTGTCATGTCCTTGTGCATGTGTGTCTGCCTATACACACATGGATATGTTAATACGTGTGTGTGTGTGTGTGTGTGTGTGTGTGTGTGTGTGTGTGTGTGTGTGTGTGTGTGTGTGTGTGTGTGTGTGTGTGTGTGTGTGTGTGTGTGTCAACATGTGCATGTTTTTGGCAGGTATAGGTACAGTTAAAGGCCTATTGTTGCCACAAATAAATTTGACCCTCAGTTATTACCCCCAAAATACATAGAACCCATGATCATTTAAAAATATTGACCTATAATATAATATATTATAGGTCTATATTTTTAAATAAATAGGCCAAATACTTGTTGCCTTTAAAAGGCGACATTCCATTAAACAAATATTTAGTTATTTGAACACTGAAATAATTGTGATAGCTACTTTTTTTATTTATTTATTTTTTATTATGGATATGTTTTGGAATTCAATTTCAGTTAAAGCCTACACTGCATTTGTCTCTGTATCCATGTGACAGATTTACAGTAGGCCCAAATGAGTGCAGGTTTTACCCTGGTTTTACCAGTCCTGGGACGCAGAGAACCACATGGAGGCGCTGTTATGCAGCTAATCATTTTCAGTTACAGTAGGTTGTGCAAGATGTCAGTGTTTCCCAACTCTAGCCTGCTCTGCTCTCTCTGCACCCCTGGCTGGGGCCTTTCTGCTACTTGTTCTGATTTGCATCAACTTTGCGTAGCAGCATTGAAGTACTACGTACCAGAAGCATCAGAAGTAACTTAGTCAGATGAAGATGATCAGGATGATCAGGATGTAACTTCAGTCTAGTGACCATGGGTGTATTGATTAAGTGACATACAAGCGCCTTAATCTTACCAGCAGAGGGCGGCAGAAACTCGTTTTACTCGCCTCCTCATTGCTTGGAGACGGCCAGGTCAGCTTGATTGATTGATGTACTTTATTTAGTAAGACATGAGAACAGTACATGGCAGTACATAACAGTACATGGAAGTACAAATTCGCAATACAAGGTCTACTAAACTGGATAGCTCAGTTAAGCACGTAGCTTGTTTAAGATGAGATCCCCATGCACACAAATCATGTTGCTGATGAGATGAGGAGTTGGAAAGCAGTCAGTCGGGTAATGTCGATCACTTGACTTGTCAAATAGAAACATACAGTGGCATTAATGACCTGTGCAGTTAAAAACTGTTTACTGTCTACGTTTTTCAGTTCGAAAATTAGCCTTTACCCTTAGCTTAGCGTATTTTAGCTCCATAAAGAACCTCTCACTCCGCTATACAGCTCGAGCTGTAGCGGAGTGAGAGGTTCTTTATGGAGCTAAGCTTATCTCAGCTATGTGTGTAGTTGTCTCAAGTTATTCGATTTCTCTCGCATCTTCACTTTCCTTCTGATAACTGTTATATATCTGTCTCTTTTGCGATGTAGCTACTGCGTTCGTTTGCGTATGGTGTGCACGTGTAGGCTGTGTGCGCGTGTGTGTGTGTGCGTGTGTGTGTGTGTGTGTGTGTGTGTAGTGTGTTTCTCAGACCTACTTGAGTAAAAAGTACAAAAGTATTGGTATCAAAATGCACTTAAAGTACCAAAAGTAAAAGTACTCATTATGCAGAATGTCCCATTTCACAAGTTTTAAAATGTATCAAAATCCTATTGTAAAAGAAGATCTACAAGCTCACAACGCATTGCAAAGCGACCCCTTGTGAGCTTGCAGATCGGCTATTTTCAAATTGCCAAAGTATTAAGTAGCCTATATATATCTGAAGTGGTTTCGTAATAATAATCAAAATCTGCAAATTAGTAAAGTTTTCCCCCAAAAAATAGTGGAGTAAAAGTACATTATTTGCCTTTGAAATGTGGAGTAAAAGTAAAATTATTGAAAATTGGAAAAAATCCAGTAAAGTAAAAAAAAAAACTCAAAATTGTACTTAAGTACAGTAAACGTATACTTTCCACCACTGGAGTTGAATTAACACAAGAGTTTACTGTGTGGCTTCAGGTTGTTTCTGGTCAACAACTTGTGACCTGCTGGGGCCAGTTGCACCACCTCACACTAAGCCTAGTTATAGCTTAAATGGCTTTTAAAAAAGCTACTTTTTAAAAAGCCATTTATAAAAAAGCTACTAAGATACTTTCCCCGCCGGGAAAGTATCTGATATTTTTAGATTTATTTGGCTATTTTTTGTTTTTTATGTGAACATTTGTGCAAATCTTTAAATATATATATATATTTTTTAAAAATATATATTCAAAGATTTGCACTAATTTTCACGATTTTTCATGTGTTTAAGCTATAACTAGGCTAAGTTTGAACTTAGTGTGAGGTGGTGCAACTGGCCCCTGTTCACAGCGAAACAGCCCCGCCCCCCATTAAGGTCTCTCTCTCTCTCCGCTGTTGATAGTGATGGATGTATAATATACCATTGCGCGTTGTGGAGAGACGATCATTGAATCCAGCTGCATTATAATAATGGCACCGCTGACAGAGTCTCCCTGGCTTTCACCTGAACCACACCTGCGGACAGTGGTGGAAAGTAACTAGGTACATTTACTCAAGTACTGTACTTAAGTACAATTTTGAGGTAACTATTTGTACTTTACTGGAGTATTCCCAATTTTTCTGTACTTTTTCTTACTCCTCCACTACATTTCAGAGACAAATATTATACTTTTCTCCACAACAATTATTTGAATACTTCAGTTACTAGTTAGCCTACTAGATTTTGATTATTATTACAAAACATACATTACCCATTTCAGCCCTATACCGTTTTTTTGGTTTTATACATAATTATGATAACTTGTGAAAGGATTTTTACTTTTGGTAGTTTAAGTACATTTTGATACCAACACGTTTGTACTTTCACTCAAGCAACTTTGAATTTTGGACTTTTACTTCCAACAGAGTATATTTCTACATTGCAGTATTGATACTTTTACTTAAGTAAACAAATGTGAGTACCTTTTCCACCACTGCTCTCCCTCCACACGCAACAACACAGGGCTCCGTGGTACACGCGGGAGCGCGCATCGCATGCACTCTCCCAGTGGATCACAGGGATCTGGTTGAGCCGAGTTTTACCGGGCATCTTCCCGAGCCTATACACGCGGTTTGGTGGCGTTTAATGGGAGAGCCTCGCACACGTTTTGAACGACTCGAACCTTCTCCTCCGTAACTTTGATGGGGACTCCGACAACAAGCAAGGAAAATGCCTGTGATGAAGGGATTATTAGCGCCTCAGAACACCTTCCTGGACACCATAGCCACGCGCTTTGACGGCACTCGTAAGTTTGTTTCACACCCTCTATTGACTGACTGATTGATTGATTGAATACTTTATTAACAGTTTGCCAAAAAAAAAGCATGGAAAGTATACAGTTCTATGCAAGGTCAGCTAAAAGGATTAAAACCCAAGAAAGCACCATGGCTTGTTTCCAATGGGGCCCTATTCAATTCATAGAAACAATTAATGACAGATATACACTACTATGCAAAAACATCAGCAAAAAGGGGGGGGGGGTTCTGGTGATAGGCTTGGACTTTTTACAGTCCAGGGGTCTTCGACGTTTTCTCCAGACCAAGGACCCCCTAGCTGAGAGAGAGAGAGAGAGAGAGAGAGAGAGAGAGAGAGAGAGAGAGAGAGAGAGAGAGAGAGAGAGAGAGATGAAGCAGGGACCCCCTATACATAACAATTTGTGTTACTTGCAGATTACACTTTTTCATAGATTTCATAGATTTCAGTGTAGGCCACGTTGGATTCATGTTAATGTGTGTTTTCAGACATTTAACCACGTAACATTGACCTTTCACTCTGTACTTAGTCCGCTTTTCTCCCCCTCTACACCAAACCTCTTTGCCGAAATTAGCGATCTACAGGCTCACAATGCCTCGCAGCGCAAGGGTTGTGAGCTTGTAGATCTGCTATTTTTGGCTAAAGTTCTCCAAAGAATAGGGATGACTCAGGTGGTTGAAAAATATATATATATCACACAAAGATTTGGTGACTGTAGTGTCCAGTGCCACTGATTGTATGTGGAGAGCATGTACCAGGATGTAAGACACAGGTGTATGTAATGAAGACAATTGTATGTGATTACATGCACACAGCTGTTGGATGATTGGAAACAGGACACAAGTAAAGACAGTGAAAGGCAGTCGTGTCTCCGTGAGTTTGTATGTTAAAACTGGATATCAAACACTACAGTGACCCCCCTGTAGTAACTCTGTGGACCCCCTATGGGTCACGGACCGCCTGTTGAAGACCCCTGCTCTATAGTCGTCTCAGTAGCCTATACTTGTAAGAGTTTATGTGAAACGGAGCTCTCGGTTGCTTTGTTTCCATCTTTTTTTTGTTAAAATGTATCTGAGCCTAGACTAGAGCATTGATTAGAATCTAATCATTAGATTAACACAAATGAGCATTAATTTATCAGTTAAGCATGTGAATGCCTGGGACTGTTAGGCTACATGATGATACAGTGAACCATGCAGACATAGCTCTTAAAGCTGTAATTTAAAAGCTGTA
Organism: Gymnoscopelus microlampas; assembly: GCF_963454915.1. Lineage (NCBI taxonomy): Eukaryota > Metazoa > Chordata > Actinopteri > Myctophiformes > Myctophidae > Gymnoscopelus > Gymnoscopelus microlampas. Next base: position 20,381,172 of record NC_139952.1, read on the forward strand.
GCTGTAAGTAAAACAAAAAAAAAGATGGAACAAAGAAAAAAAAACAAATTTCACCCCCTTTTCTAGTGCAGATTTCTGCGTGTTTATTTTTTTTTTTTTTCTGCAAATGTATTTTATTGAACACCTTCAGGCGTCATCACAGGCCCGTCTGTTTCCACTGATAGTTTAAGACAAAGAAAGTCCTGTTAAAGAAACACAACGAAGCTCCGCGTCTACAGTGGCCAAGGGTATAGTTTCTCTATCTGAGATTTTCAGCACCAAGGACAGTGACAGAGTTGACTCCATGCGCTCCAAATGAGTGTTCATTTTGACAGCAAATTTAGATTCAGTTCAGTCATGGTCTTTTGAATAAAATTTAATTTAGTTTTAGTCATATTTTAGTATTTTTGCGGGTTTTTGTTTTAGTCTAGTTTTAGTCGACCAAATACCATAAGATTTTAGTCGGCTAAATGTACAGCTGATTTTGTTGCCTAAAATGTATTTGGCGGTGCCTTGATGGCGTTTGATGGCTGATTTTACACTTGGTTGCACGCTGAAAATAGCCGATCCACAAGCTCAAAAGGCTGTGAGCTTGTAGATCTGCTATTTTCACCTGAGCACAACCAAACATAACATGACTTCTCTTTTAGTCCTACTGGATCTCTTCTCCACGAGTCCCTCCCTAACATTTTAGTCTCGTTTTTATTTGCTGACAAAATTCAATCAAGTCAATATATTTCGTCATATAGTTTTAGTCATCATAGCTTAGTTTTTATTTAGTTTTCGGTTGTGAAAAAAGGTGGTTGATCAACATTTTTCGTCATGGTTTTAGTCGACGAAATGAACACTGCTTTTGTCTTGTGCCACACATCTGAACCACGTGAAGCCTGAACATTTATTATCACTGCTGATCCTTGGCCGACAAGTCCCATGGTGAGTGCGATTTTCCTGTTGCCTTTTGCACAGAGAGAGGCACTATGAAAATTAATTGGCTAGCTTTGGGCAATGGCATTAAACCATAGCTTTTAGCCTATATCAGTAGTGTAAAGTAACTAAGTAGGCCTACATGTACTCAAGTACTGTACTTGATTTTTTACTTTACTGAAGTATTTCCCAATTTATAGTAGCCTACTTTTACTTCTACTCCATACATCTCAGAGGCAAATATTGTTCTTTTACTCCACTACAATTATTGGAAAACTTAAATTACTAGTTACTTTGTAGATTTTGATTTTGATTACAAAATATACATTAACCACTTCAGCCCTGTATACATTTCGGCCATTTGAAAATAGCCAGATCTACAAGCTCACAATGCAAGCCATTGTGAGCTTGTAGATCTGCTATTTTACTAGAGTTTTATACATTTGAAAACTTGTGAAATGGGACATTCTGCATAATGAGTACTTTCTACTTTTGGTATTTTAAGTACATTTTTGAATTCCAGACTCTTACTTGTAACAGAGTATTTCTACATTGCAGTGTTGATACTTTTACTTAAGTAAAAAAATTACTAAGTAAAAAAGTACTTTTTCTACCACTGGCCTATATGAACACGTTATGCGCCCCTCTCTCTTTTGTAGTTCTCAGAGTCGGTTTAATGAGCAACCTCTGTACCACAGACCTGCAAATGAAGTGTTTCTTAGTGCTTTGTCGCTCCACATTACACCAACTGACTGCCTACATAGTTCTCCCCCTTGAAGTCCAGTGCTGAGTCTGCTTCTGTACACTTTCTGTGTAGGCTACTGTCACACCAAGATCACATTAAATGTTAGGAGTTTGATCTTAACGACTTTTGTTGTGAAGTGTAGTGTTGCAGCTTGGTTTTAGATAGATGATCAAATAAATTCCTCGTCTTTGCATTTTGATTTTAACCTGCAATAAAATTCTCATGGGGCATCATGTTGGGTATTAGCCTATGCTACTTTGGGAAGGAGTCAGTGGTCAGATTTTAACCACTTAATTCCTATTTTATACTTTGTCACACAACAGTGAGGTTGTAGATTGTATTATTTACACTGTTTTTGAAAATTCATAACAAATGCTGACAATAATTACATTCTCCAAATAGGGATGCCAGGTTGAAAGTGGTTTAGGAAAACATTGTTGAAGCCAGGCTATAAACTCTGGTAAATATTTCTGTAACTGAAATACTTTTTTAAAAATTATGTTTGACTATTAGGAAGTACTGTAACCTATAGGCAGTCTCTGTCTCTGTCTGTCTCTGTCCTTCTGTCTCCACTTTCTTTCTCCAGCTGTCTCTATCTCTGTCTCTCCCTGTCCCCATCCCTGTCTCTGTCTATCTGTCAGCATGTCTCTCCTCTCTCTCTATCTCCTTTCTCTTCCTATCCCTCCCTCACTGCAACATCTCCCTGCTCTAGTTCGGTTGTGCCACTTGATAAATGACTGTGTGCATCACGACACTAACAATAGACATGCATCTATATTTCGGTCTCCCTATAAACAAATATTTTTTTCACTTTGTGCATATACCCACGTGCTCAGGTACTGTAGGTAGGAACGCAGAAGCAGACATTTTGTCCCTTGGACAGGTGCTCCATTCTAATAGCTTTCCAGGGGGAATTATAGAGTGCTATTGTGCAGTGGTTCTCAAACATTTCCATGCCAAGGATCCCCATTTGATAATATTTTGTGCCAGGGACTTCCAGAAGAGAAAATTTGACAACATTTGTTGAAATGTGTAAACATGAAAAAAAAGAAAGAGCAGATCTACAAACACACGATAATTTGCATCGTGATGCGTTATGAGCTTGTTGATCGGCTTTTTTTATAGCAGAAAAAATAAAATAGGGCTTAAGTGTTTTAACTGTTACTCATTTTGCTGGGGACCCCCTGGAACCACCTCAAGGACCACTGGGGGTTCCCGGACCCCACTTTGAGAACCAGTGCTATAGTGGCTATACCCGGCTCAAATGGATCGTCCCGTGCTCCCAGCAAGTCAACCGCTGTCCTTGAGGACGGCAGAAATTAACAACGACCTAGCCATAAGATTGGGTGAGGGCTGAGAGGCAGCAGTGCTTGACGGGACAAATTGGGTGGTGATAGAATGGCCAAGTAGAAATAGGAGGGGAAGACCCTGAAATCACTGCAAGATCATGTCTCTGACATCATCAGCGCCCCAGGGCCAAGTGGCAGGACCAGAAGCCAGGATGGTTACTGGAATAATGGATGCGGTGGAAATGAGAATTTGCTGCAGGGTTATTTGTTTGGATTAGATTTTCTATTAGGAACTCTTTTAGCCCAACTGACCTCAAGCATAAAAAACGTCACTTTGATAGATACAAACAAAAACAAACAGTGGTGTACAAGTAAACCCTTTAAAACCCACAATTTTAAGGGCACAATTTGTACTGCATTGTGTACACACTAACTAAACAACAATTGATGCCCTACACAGCAGGGAACCCATTTTATACCTGATACCTAGTGGTTGTTATTCCACCTTTAACGTGTTTGATGAAAGAATGCTCTAATTTAGGCTTTGGGAGGACATAATTTGTGCCTGTAGTTTGTATTGGCAGAATGTCTATCTCCCACAAAATTGCCCATAAATAGCTCTTGGGCTCTTTATATAATGAACATTGTAACTTAAACACTTTTGTCAATGTCATTCACAGTCAAACACCCTCAGAGTATTATGCCTTATTCAGTGCCTTTTAGATAGTTCCTTTCTCTCGCTAGCTGCATTGCCGAGCAATAGTTGACCTGACTGCCAATTAAGGTTTGGTCTGACTGCTTCATTGCTTCCATAGGCAAATAAGCAGCTATGCATTGAATCATACACACTGTGCTTGTCCTCATTTTTATGTTGTGGCCAGTGGTGGACAATGTATTCATCCCCACTTGAGTCAATGTACAGTATAGATACTCCTGGTCAAATATTACTCAACTACAAGTAAATGTTGCTCAGTCAAAAAAAATTACTCAAGTTAAAGTAGCCCACTAGAATACTAATATGTCTCAGATTGTGGTGCTAAAATGCTAGATGAAAACTGGGGAAAAAAAGTGTCTGCTATTGAAAAGGAGAACAAACAGCAAAGCCAAACGGTCCTGAACCTCCAGTGCAGATCAATCAGAGACAATAATGTGTTCTCTGGACTCCCAGAGAATACAAACACAGACTGTGAATCTGCTGTTTAGCAATTTATAACTGAACAGTAATTGTTGTCTATTGTGTGGTTGGGACCATAGATATAATATTGTCTGCATTGGCCAACTGGATCATACGTCAGCGTCGCTGACATATTGGTCCGGGTAACTTGCCATAACTCTACTGCAAGAAATATGCCTGAGTCTTATATACGTATCTGGAGACAAAAACTTAGTTCTGTTTTATAACAAAAGTCGAATTGATAAATAAAAAAACTCATATTCAAAAGTACATGCTTTTAAAAGTACATTTTGTTTTTCAAATCAATACATTGCTGTAAAGTTTACACAATGCATTTACAGACCCTTGTAACTCCCTGAAACCACCTAGCATGCTAGAAACTCTCTTGTGGAACCAATACACTATACAAAGCCTATAGAAACACCTATAAAAACATGCAATCAAATCAACAAAAAGGAAGGCACAGTAAACATTCGGTGAACACAGTAAACATTTGCAATTCTATGAAGTCTTTCTCATTCCTGAATTCTAAAACATTGACTTGAGATATGGCCATGGGTGTTGTCTGGTTTGTGAGACTCATAGAGCTGATCAGTGCATTCAGTGCATTCAGTCTCCGGTGCTCCTTCATAATGGATACATTGTGGAATTTTCTTCCTTAACCCATTTAAACCGGGAACTATATATAAGTATTTTATAAGTATAAAATAATGTTTATGGCTAAAAATCTAATATGACACAGTAGGCGTTCCCGGTCTTAATGGGTTAACCCATTAAGACCTGAGGCCCATTCTAATCAGTAGTTCTCACACTTTCAAAGATTTTTCAAAAATGTTCAAAAATAGCAGATGTACAAGCTCACTAGCGTGGTTCATTGTTCATTCCAAATAATGTATTCCTGCGTTCCCTGGCCTTGCTTTTAACAAGTTATTTTAAAACATTCAAATCGATCCGCAACCGTACTTGGCCTACCCTCAAAAACATTTCCCACTCTGTGAATGTGAGAGAAAGTGACGCTCCTAGTTGTTTCTGCTGTCATTTTGAATTGTTCAGTCATAAAAAAAAAAAAAATCTATGTTATGCAACATCATACTGCAAACACCAGTGGTTTATTTGTTTAGCTTTCAATAACAAGACCTTCAGAACATGAGGAGTGTGAAGTGACAAAAAAACAGACTCCTGAGTGGAGGAGTGAAGTGCAGACTGGTACACACACTCCACAATCAGGAAGTCAATCAGGCATCATCAATACAGATTCATGTTGGCTAGGGCTGTCACGATTACAAAATTTAAGTTGACGATTAATTGTCATACAAATAATTGAAATTGACGATTTAATTGTGTTTTTCGCATTGAACATTGGAACAAAATAATACAAATTTTGTAATAAAAACATGTGTGACACATAACTTAAATATACAAATAAATTACTAGCATATTTATTTTATACTTTCAGTATAGTTTACAATGTGTCACAAAGTGACACATTGTAAACTTGTAGCTTGCAGCTTTCCTTTTTCTGACAATTAGTAAAACCCGGGGAAGGGCGCAGGCGAAAGTAGAAAGTAGAACTTGGGGTTATTGCACGTCCTGTCGCGCGGTTTGTCCCCCCCGCGTGCCCCCCCCCCCCCCCCCCCTCCCCCCTCCCCCTCCCCACGGGCAGCTCAATCTGCACCAAACGTGGCACAAACACTGTTCAGGAGTCTGGCATGAGAATAGTTACACAAAAAAAAACCCCACTGCTGTATCTACAGTAGTGTTACAGCTGAGTTTAACACTTCAAATGGCCATAACCCAGTGACCATCGCTCTGATCAGCGCAATATAGGACTAGATTCGAAGGCCGTGTAGCAGTCTGAACATTTGTGTTATAAAACAGAACAAAGTTCAAGTCTCCAGGTACTTATATAAGACTCAGGCATATTTCTTACAGTGTAGTTATGACAACTTACCCTTGACCAATATGTCAGCAACGTTGACGTACAATCCTGTTGCCAATGTGGCATCTATATATTATGTCCATGGTCCCAACCACACAATAGACAATAATTACTGTTCAGTCATAAATTGCCAAACAGCAGATTCAGTTTGTGTTTGTATTCCGTGGGAGTCCAGAGAACACAGTATTGTCTATAATGGAGCTGCAGTGGAGGTCCAGCAAGGTTTAGCTTAGCTGCTTGTTCTCCTTTTTCACCCTTAGCAGCCACTTTTTTCTGCACAGTGTGCGTCTAGCCTTTTAGCACCACAATCTAAGATATCAAATCATGAATTTGCATCTCACTCTATAAGCTCGCTCTGAGCGTGCCCATTTTCCTCTCTCACACTGTGCGGGCAGAAAGAAAGTACTTTCCTGTCTTCTGTGCTGTTCAGACTCATGCATTTTAATTTATTCACATAGTTTCACATTGGAAATATTGTATGCTGCCATTTGAGGCCTATTAAAAGCTTCCTATATAGTCACTTAAAACTCACAATGGTTACAGTAGTTCTCGCATAGGGAACAGGAAGAGAATACTACTATATGCATCTTGCTACATAAACTTAAAACTTCACAGTTAATTTGTGCCAGCACTGGCTTCTGGTGCGGCCCCTGCTGCTGCTGCCGAGTGGTAGTCCACCAAAGCTGTGCTTCTTCTTTTAGTTATTTTGTTGTTTATACCGTCTTTTAAACCTTTCTGCATCGGAAATTATATATTGTACAGTATGTCTGTGGTACACAAGATTTTGCCGGACACAACAGGCTTATGATCTCCTATTCACATTTTGTGATGGGCTGGGGTAACTCTGCGGTCAATACAACAACGTGAAATGTCTCCTCTTTGTTCACAAAGAAGTGAAGGAAATCACCTATAAGGAAGCAGAAACACAGAGAATTCGGCCTTAGCCAAAACCACATCAAGCTCTGACTCCCGAGCATCAGCTTCCTTCTGCAGTTTAGTCAGTCTCCACTGTCACTGTCGATGACATATGCTGTATGAGTGTACTGAATGTGACACAAGTGTCACATTCAGTGACACTTGTGAGAACGGACAAATGGATTTAAGCAGAAATACGGAGAATTCGGCTTAAGCCAAAACCACATACATTTCCGACTCCTAAGCTCCTACTAAGCTTGAATTGTCCAATGGATTAAGACAAAAATGGACGAGTTGAGGGCGACGATATATATTGAGCATGGATTGTGAGATTATAATGTCTTTAAGACAACATGAGACGTTTACTGAGATCGACCTGGAAACCACTTAATGCAGAACGGCTCTCTGTGTTTTTTCGTTTCATTCCAGGGAGTGGTGTTTGCTTTTGATGGAAAGAACTGATAATATCCATGGAGATCGATGGTTCTCACACGTTTGTTTTGGGCAATGATGTAATACTTTGCGCTCATTTAAACTCTGTTACATGCACCGTGTTACTATACACGATGGAAGAAACAGACTGTACACAACCACCAGAACGCACGTATGGATAGGGCAAATATTGAGTGAATGTAAAGCTGTACATGCCTTCTATGTGTAGTACCGTATTGTACATTCTATTGACCTGAAGCTTAACCCCCCCACCCCACCCCCATTCTGAACTTGCTGCTGCTTGTACCTGTAAAATGTCAAATACAACCTTCTTCTTGATTTTTGATTATTTTTGCAATTTTTTACAGAAAGTTAATTTTTTTTTTTTGATGGCCACCCATGTGGTGGTCCAGGTATAGGGTCCGTTCCACAACAATATGGGGCCACGGCCAGCGTCTCTCATTTGTCCTGTGGCCAATACAGGGATCGAACCCAAACGCTTCCAGTCACAAAGTGGCCTGTCGAGCCCTGTGGGTGCTTTCCACTTGCACCATGGTCAAAGCATCAGCCTCCTTCTGCAGTTATGTCAGTCTCCACTGTCACTGACGATGACATAATGCTGCATGAGTGTACCGAATGTGACACAAGTGTCACATTCAGTACGATCATCTTGCATCCATATTCTTCACCCGAGCTGTTTTTGGGGCGTACCACTGACTTTAACTTTAGCTCACCATCTGTAGCTCTACACACATTCAAATCTGGAGTGTTCATTTAACTCTGAGAGTGTAAAAACAGGCCCTTATGGGTACATCTTTACACTGTCTGAGTTGGACACTCTGGATTTGACTGTGTTCCTGTATCTCTCTAGCTCTTCAACTCTACGGTACCTATCCTACAGTTCACTCACTATTGCAATGCGCCTATACATGCTTAGCCTTACAATGTATGTTTTTTGACTTATCTTTTCTATTAATATGTTGGATTCATTTGTATTTTCAAACCTTTAACCACTTAAACCTTCAATACTTTGTAAATTTGACCGTTGGCTCTGTACTTGGACTGCTTTTTTTCCCTTCTACACCAAAACATTTTTGAACCTCAGAATAGGGGAGACCACACAAAGATTTGGAGGCTCCCCTGTAGTAACTCTGAGGACCCCCTAGGGGTCCCCGGACCCCCTGTTGAAGACCCCTGACATACAAGTATGTAAATGAGACCTAAAAGCCATCAAGTATAAGCTCAAATACTTGGGAAGCCTCAGCAAAAGACAGAGACACCTGAAGCACCTGGAACAGCTTCAGTGGGATGAGAAGAGAGTCTGCAGCCAGTCTGTAAGGACTTAGTTGTAATAAGTTTGGCGCTCGAGACGACATTCGGGGTATCTTAAAAAGGCCAAATGACGGCCAAATATAGTGCATATAAACTTCTTGTTAACTTGGCTGTGTGCTCTCCAGTCTCAGATGTCGTTATTAGCTTGTTCTCAGGATGCACCAGCACCATTTCCACCAGCCAGGTAATTACTGTCACACTCTCTCCATACACCATACACAGCTGTTCCACGGTTGTGGTATACTGGTAGTGTTTAAGAGAAGGAGAGAGAGAGAGAGAGAAAGAGAGAGAGAGAGAGAGAGAGAGGGAGAGGGAGGGAGAGAGGGAGAGAGAGAGAGAGAGAGAGAGAGAGAGAGAGAGAGAGAGAGAGAGAGAGAGAGAGAGAGATGTGTGTGTGTGTGTGTGTGTGTGTGTGTGTGTGTGTGTGTGTGTGTGTGTGTGTGTGTGTGTGTGTGTGTGTGTGTGTGCGCGCGTGTGTGTGAAAAAGGGAGACATATATATGGGTGTGTGTGTGTGTGTGTGTGTGTGTGTGAAGGGAAAGTAACTTGAAACAAGAGAAACAGGCAAGGTTACAGCACTTGCAACACATGGCTGCTTTGAGTCTGAGAGAGAAAGTTGTTTTCGTCTCCCGCATGCATTACGCTCGAGGAGACTTGTGCAACTGTGTGTGGGTGTGCACAGGCCTGCGTATATATATATGGGCACGTGTGCGAGCCTTCTTGTACGTTTTAGTGAAGAGACACGAGCACGCACACACCCAATGCACCCTCCTTGAGCATTTGAACATAAGGTAAAGAGAGTCGTTCCTTCCTCTCCGCCGATTAACTGTCTTTCAAAGCAAGCCTCTCTAATTAAACTGCTGGAGGAACATCTTGGGGATCCCGACCATGATTACCACTGGCTGGTAAATGACTGTTTAAAAACTCACTCGGGTCTCGGGTGCAATACGAGAAATCATCACCGGCAGACGTCTGGGTCTCTTTTGTCAGTGAGCAGGCAGATTATGCTAAACCCATGGTTCCATCTCACTGGCAGCCTTATGACCTTATGGTAGAATTGGGAAGTTAATTACTAACTTTAAAACCCACCCGGCCTATGGGATGACCTGGCAGCCCATCCAGCTGAACCCCCCCAGCCACATTACCATTGGGTTTGCTATATGCCTCAGGACCTGTGTTGCGTGTCAGTCTCTTCTCTTTGCCCACACCGTCTTATTCTCTCCTGTCTCCATAAAGAAGAAATACTGTAACAAATAAAAAACCAAGTCGAATGCACTGTGTGTGTGTGTGTGTGTGTGTGTGTGTGTGTGTGTGTGTGTGTGTGTGTGTGTGTGTGTGTGTGTGTGTGTGTGTGTGTGTGTGTGTGGGGCGTGTGTGGTGGGCAGGAACTTTAACCCTGTGCCACCCGGACACCACCAAAAAACAATTCTGATCCATTTAAGTTAATCATCCTAGCGATGAGATTCATCCTGGTACAGAGAAGTCTGCTTTTCATGCTTTTGACAAAAATATGCATGATGGGTCCAATTGGAGAATTTCAAGTTGATTCATAGAGTTCACTATTATGGCCAGCCAGTGCCATTTGTTATCAATATCTTTTCTCTAATTCCCCCAATTCTTCATAAAACAAAATATTTAAAACATCAAAACATTAACAATGCCTGCTTTTGAGACCCAATTCTGTCAGGCATCTAATATTGAGGATGAGTGCAGCACACCCCCCAGCACATTATGTCATCATGTGCTGCTAACATAACGGCATCATTACACAGTTATGTTCTGGTCTTATTACGCATACCTGTAGGCAGGTCTTCCATGATTGCCCTCCGTCTGAAGAGTGGTGGTGAGAGAAGTAATGAGTGTGGCTCTGGGACTGGTGCGGAGAGTGATTAATTGTCATTGACTGGAGATCTGCAAGGACCTCTCACTTGCTGGAATTGGATGGCGTCGGCTGCTTGTTTTTTAGCAACAACATTAAACAGGATGTCGTTCTGATGTGTTATAGTGCAGATGTAGAAGTAGATGATCTGCACTTAGGGGCCATCTGTGTTGGTACGATAAAAAGCGAGATTATGGTTGAACAGAGACCGAGGGAGTTGACTTCGGTTCTCATTAACGATGACCTCGCTTCCAACTAGCTTTAACAAGCCTTTGTGGTACCTCACCCCTGTAGAAGCCCTTCATCTAAACCTGTCAGTGGTGGAATAATGTTTAAGGGCGATTGTCGACCTGTACGGACGTGAGGCTTAAACTTTAAACCACCATCTTCTTCATGAGGCACAGGAATTAGGCTCAGAGAGTACGCCTGTCTCCTTCAGTTCCTGACAACCTTCAGGAGAACTTCTATATGAGAGCATTTCTTCCTGTGTGTGTGCTTGTGTGTGCTTGTGTGTGCTTGTGTGCTTGTGTGTGTGTTCCACTACTGTTATTGTTTGAGACAATGACCTGCATGACCAAATCCGCCATTGACTTGGAGGTGTAAACAAGGTGTAAACAAAAAGACAGATCGTATAGTGATATCTTTTTCAAAACTATGGTATTAATATTGTTGTTCAAGGACTTAGAACAACCACCATCTCATGAAAAATTAAAGGTAGGGTAAGTGATTTGCTTTGGTTAAAATAAGTGTTAAATAGCTCTATATTCTGATAGTACTCATTGCTATAGAGTGTTTGTTCAGTAAAAGGAGTCTCCTTGTCTCTCCAGCTCTTTATAACACATAAAATTCATTTTCGTTTCAGTTTCAGTTTTCATTTTATCCAACCAGGACAGAGCACTCAATCAGGATATAGATTAAACAAGTGAAATTGGAAGTGATGACACTAAGAAATGAGCATGCAAAATTGGAACTGGAACACTATACAAATGAAGCTTAAAAATTTGTACTTTCTCCTGATTGGCTGAGATTTTGACACCTACCAGAAAATGTATTTTCTGTTTATTAAAGAGCTGGAGAGACAGGGAGACATCTGTTACTGAACAAACACTCTATAGCAATGATTACTATCAGAATATAGTGTTTTAACCTTTTAACAAAATACTTTTTGTTTTAACCAAAAAATATCACTTACCCTACCTTTAAGACATGACCTCCAAATCATCATCATCGCATGATTCGCATCAACATCCAAATTTTTTGTTTTTCAAGCGCCCGAGCCATGGAAAGGGGCCAAATCTATGCAAGAAGCACCTTTGTTTGAACCTCCAACACACTCTCACATGACGTTGATTCCCTTCCCCTATTCACACGTACTAGTATGTTACGTCACTGTAGCATGTGTCTGTTAGCCTCCTGGGGAGTGGACTGTTTGTACTGTAATATGCCAGAAAGAGGTGATGAAGACTGTAGGGAGTGTGTGTGTGTGTGTGTGTGTGTGTGTGTGTGTGTGTGTGTGTGTGTGTGTGTGTGTGTGTGTGTGTGTGTGTGTGTGTGTGTGTGTGTGTGTGTGTGTGTGTGTGTGTGTGTGTGTGTGTGTTGTGGTCTCACTGGGCACTTTAGCGTAATTTTGTGCATCATGTTGTTTCTTCCTATGGCTGCTGGCGCTGTCTGTTTTAGTCCATATGGATGTTGGGGCGGGGTGTGTCTGAGTGGAAGCACATTCTTCCACCAGGATGTCTACCTGCTGTGTGCGTGTGTGTGTGTGTGTGTGTGTGTGTGTGTGTGTGTGCACGACTGCACGTGCGTGCGCGCGCGTGCATGCGTGCGTGTGTGTGCGTGCGTGCGTGTGTGTGAGAGAGAGAGAGAGAGAACGTGAGAGAGAGACTTTAGACTATGCGAGTCAGCACAAGTAACTGATTTTCAACTGAAACATTTATTACATTTATTTTCAGTTGGATTAATTTCCCAATTAATAATAATTTGAATAATCGAATAATATATATATATATATATATTTTAAATATATATCGACGTAGCTATTAACCACTTAAATGTTA
>NC_139952.1:20396335-20418835 GCF_963454915.1 Gymnoscopelus microlampas
CGGAGACAAAGAGTAATTAGTCAGAGAGATGGAAAGCAGTAGGAGCGATACCCAGAACAGCTGGGAGAGCAAGAGACAGAGAGACAGAGAGAGAGAGAGAAGGAGAGGGGCAGAGAGACAGAGGGAGATATAAAGAGAGGGAGGCGTGAGATGATAGATGGAGAGATGCTGCTGGTACGGCAGGATGAGCCAGGGAAGGAGGGCGGAGACATAGGTTAGGATGGAGTACGGTGGGAGTGGAGTGAAGAGGGGCGGGTGAGGAGGCAGGGAGACTAGAGGAAAGTGGGTATAGAGGGACGGCGAAGGGAGGGATGAGGCGACCGTAGAGGGAGGGGAAGAGGATTAGATACGGGTAATTTGAGGGCTGGTGTGTAACAAGGAAGGTGGCAGAGAGAGAACAGGGAGTCAGTTGAGAGAAGAGAGAGAGAGAGAGAGAGAGAGAGAGAGAGAGAGAGAGAGAGAGAGATGAAGGCAATGGAAGTGTATGATGGCTACAGTTAAAGTGCCAGGATCAAGGGGGGGCGACCTTGTCCACTTTCATTTCAGTCTGTCGACTACCTTCCTCGCCCCAAATCAGCCCAGTGCTCTCATCCAATCTGGCCCATTACACTGCACTGAACTACCAGATGGGGACTGGTGTGTGTGTGTGTGTGTGTGTGTGTGTGTGTGTGTGTGTGTGTGTGTGTGTGTGTGTGTGTGTGTGTGCGCGCGCGTGCGTGCGCACTCACGCGCGTGCGCACTCACGCGCGTGCACACTCATGCGTGCATCTGGGTTGTGAACTTGTGAGTAGGCTTCTCTAATGCAGTGGTTCTCAACCTGTGTCCCCACATTATTATTGTTATTATTTATTTATTTTGGGGGGGGGGGGGGGCAGATGACAGTGAAGTGACAATTTATGGACTTTTAAGACCATAAAGAGAAAAAAAAGGAAAAAAGAAGGCATTACTGCATCAAAAGTAATCAACAAATTAAACTATAAAAACTGGTCAAACATTGGCCAAATTGTCAAATACTGTGACAATTTGTTTTTGTGAAAATAGCCGATCTACAAGCTTGCGAGACGTGTAGATCTGCTATTTTCACAATGTTTTTTCTGTGGAACCGAGTCAAACAAAATGTAATGCCTCAACTCCTACAATTCCAAGTGCTTGTTAGGGTGGGGGTCCCCATGATTATTTTTGGGGGTTGAGGCCTGAAATGGTTGAGAACCACTCCTTTAATGTGCACAAAACAGCACACTATTATTTTTAACTATTATATAAACCAAAATAAAGTGCAAACAATCATAAGGCAGGAGAAATACGTTTCACACCATTTAGGTAGGGAAGCAAGTGCACAGTCCAATGGTGTCGAACAGTAATAAACATTAAGTTACCCAACATCCTCCATCTGCAGTACACACACACACACACACACACACACACACACACACACACACACACACACACACACACACACACACACACACACACACACACACACACACACACACACACACACACACACACACACGCGCGCGCGCGTGTGCTCGCACACGCACATGCACAGGTTGCATGCACACCTGCAATACATTGCCCTGTTGAGCTATAAAGATTAGCCTTCTGTGTGCAGGGCTCAGCAATGTGCTGCAAGCTGCCACCAAGCAGCTCCATTGATGCTGTAGCCCAGGTTCTGACCTTTGGTCCCTGAGAGGCCAGCTGTCCCGTCTGCCTGATTCTGCCCACTCTGTCTGTGCCCTGGGGGGTGGTAGGGAGGCATGTCAAACCAGTAGTGGAAAGAAACTAAATACCTTTATTTATACTTACGTATCATTTTGAGGTACTTTTACTTGAGTATTTCCAGTATTTGAAACATACTTTTCTCCATTTACATCTCAGACTCAGGCAAATATTGTACTTTTTACTCCACTACGATTATTTTACAGCTTTAGTCAGGCTACTAGTTACTTTCCGATGAATACAAAACATCCATACGCCCTGCCCCTATGTTATATTTCGGTCATTTGAAAATAGCTGATCTACAGTACAAGCTTACAACGCGTTGCATTGTAATGCGTTGTGAGCTTTTAGACCTGCTATTTTCAAAACACGATTGACAAATTCAGAAGAATTTGAGTACTTTTACTTTGGCACTGTAAGGTTATTGTGTTGCCAATACTTTTGTAGTTTTACTCAAGTAAAATTTTGAATACAGGAGTTTTACTTGTAACAAAGTATTTTCATATTGTGGTATTGCTACTTTTACTTAGTGAAAGTCGGAGTACTTCTTCAACCACTGTGTCTAATGAACCGTCCCCAATCCTGCGACCTCTGAACATGTCGACGATGAACTGTCAAAGCTTTTGTTCACTGTTTCAGGGGGACTGCAGGGATGACAGGAGGTTTAAAGGTTTACTGTAAGGGTCAACAGGAGACGTCAGAGAAAAGGTCATAGCCAGATTTTCCATCCGCACTTCAGTGTTTTTGCCCTTTTGGTCGCACTTTAGTCGTTTTTTTCGGAGAGCATACGATAATTATTCCCTGCACGACATGCGTGAGTATAGGCCATACGCTTGCGCGTGGTCAATGGATGAAATGGTTAGTAGACGGTATACACTTTTTTTTTCTCAAAAAAACATGGTAGAACACACCACTGGGTTCATTCCAGTTTCCAGGTTTACAAACATAAAATAAATGTTTCTTTAATAGTTCATAGTATATACAAAATGAAACAAAAGGCAGCAGCAACATATACCAGACATTATAAGCTGCGAGCCTCCAATCAACAACACCTGGCCCTTGCTTCTGTTGGTCAGGCCTTTATACCCCCTCCTCCAAGAGGCTGGCAAAACACACTGGCGATAAAACAAGATTCTACAGATATACTTTATAGATATACAGTAATCAACTTTATTGAGAAAACACTACAGCAAAATCCTGAGCGGTAAATTAAATCTGAAAGTTAAGTTTGCTGAGAGAGAGACACAGTGTAATGGAGGCACAGGAGGAAGTCTTGACTGGTAAGACTGGAACAGGCCAGAAAAGGTATGCATAATGACATATGCATATAAGTCTCAGAGAGAGTGTCGGAAGAGAATGTCAGCTTAACCAATTTTGAGGTGTCCGTACTTTCACGTAGCACGCCTCCACCATCCCACATATTCCACATCCCTGCTTCTGCATGTTTGTGTCAAATCTGGGGTTTCAGTGTAGGAACGAGACACTACACTCCCAAGTCTATTCATTCAAAATGTAAAGCTGCAATCCGTAACTTGTTTTAATGAGTAAAACGTTATTTTAACCAATCTATATGGTAGCGTATTTTAACGCAATATGGCTAGCACATCTGCAGCGGTTGGGGATGGTCTCCCTACTCTTTTGTTGAGACATTTATACTTTGGGGTCAGCTAGGACTAGTGGACAAGTAGGATTGCCTGAAGCTCATAATATGCACTCAATATGCAATATATCCCCTGGCCATTTGTTGTAAGAGCGGTAGAAGTGTGGTCTCCCACACGGGTTCAAATCCTGTGTATACCACGAAAGTTATGGATTGCAGCTTTAAAGACCTGAAGTTTCAGTCCCATATGACCTTCCATATCTGATGAAGCGTCTCCTCTAAGCGTGCGTGAAACCCCAATGTCTGGGTTTCCAGACAGATGGCATGAACATGGGTGTGGTGAGATTGCGGGGTTATGAAACGGAGCATCTTGCTGATTCCTCTGGAGGGACACGTACAGTACTGTGCTCTGAGACATCTGTATTCCCATCTCAAATCCACGGCGGCCTCCTGTGACAACGCTTGACGTGCAACATGAAACAATTAACCATCACGAGCGGTTGGATAAAGGGATTATTGATGCAGAAAATAGATTTTTGTAATGAAAGGTAATTGGAACAAGTCGTTGGGTGGCACACCTCGCATTGATTACATTGAGGGCATGTCACCCTTTTCTGTGCCTGTGTGAGTGTGCTGGAGGGAAAGAATGTGCACTGTACCAGTGTGTGTGTGTGTGTGTGTGTGTGTGTGTGTGTGTGTGTGTGTGTGTGTGTGTGTGTGTGTGTGTGTGTGTGTGTGTGTGTGTGTGTGTGTGTGTGTGTGTGTGTGTGTGTGTGTGTGTGTGTGCGTGCGTGCGTGCGTGCGTGCGTGCGTGCGTGCGTGCGTGCGTGCGTGCGTGCGTGCGTGCGTGCGTGCGTGCGTGCGTGCGTGTGTGTGTGTATGTGAGAGAAAGAGTTTGTACCTACAACTTTGTGAGAGTGTGTATATTTACTGTATGCGTCTACGTGCATTTGTGTAGTGTGTGTGAATGTTTTTTTTTGTCTGTGCGCGTGCATCTGCTGTTAGGGATTTGTGAGTGTGTGTACATGTACTGCTGTCAGAAAGTGTGTACTACAGTATATATTTGTGCAATGTGCATACTGTATGTATAGACACTATACAGTGTGCGTGTGCGTGTGCGTGTGCGTGTGCGTGTGCGTGTGCGTGTGCGTGTGCGTGTGCGTGTGCGTGTGCGGGTGTGTGTGTGTGTGTGTGTGTGTGTGTGTGTGTGTGTGTGTGTGTGTGTTAATGGATGGATCCAGGACTGAACAGCTCCATTTCAACCAGATACTCATTCAGAGCTAGACACAATTAGGTCAGTTAACAGTGATAGACTTCAATGCTATAATGCCAGACAGAGGCAATACTATGCTTCCATTTCACATTCAGACTATTTATTATCTACACCAAGCAGAAAGGAGTGCACCAAGTATTGAGCCCTGGTGGACAACAGTCAGCTCAGTATAGGGTTTCAGAGGTTAAAGATAATGTTTTGGCCTTTGTGCTTTATCTCGATAGAAGGGCATTGAACAGAGAGACACAACGTGTATGAAAAACATGGATAACATTCAGCAAAGTGCCTCATGTCAGTTCCTGAGGTTGATTTTTACAGTTTGTGGATGGCAAGAGTCTTTGTTAGCATCATTTATGGATGTCAGTGTGATGTGGTGATCAAAGCTCAGTTTATTGTCAATTTCAAGATTTATTTATTTAAAGTCCAAAATCACACAAATGTCTCGATACACTTTCCAACATATTTCCACACAGTGTAAAACAACATTGTCCAGGATGACACCGAGGTACAGCTCCACTGGCTGGCCGTTGATTGAAGTGAAGTGGGGGCAATGAGGGGTGGTGAGTTTATTGTGGGTGGATGAACTCCTACAACCTGGTGATGTTGAGGAGGAGGCCACTGTGCACCACAGCGTGAATTGTGGAACGGATTGTTATA
Source organism: Gymnoscopelus microlampas (assembly GCF_963454915.1). Classification (NCBI taxonomy): domain Eukaryota; kingdom Metazoa; phylum Chordata; class Actinopteri; order Myctophiformes; family Myctophidae; genus Gymnoscopelus; species Gymnoscopelus microlampas. Next base: position 20,401,585 of record NC_139952.1, read on the forward strand.
GGCTGTGACTGAGTTCCTGTCTGTGAGGACTTGCGAGAATGGCTGTGTCATCAGAATATTTCAGGTGTTTTGTGACGGGGTGATTGTGATTTATATCGTCTGAAAGGAAATGAGCCCAAGAACCTTCCTTGGTAATGACAATGTAAAGCCCTCATAGTTTGTTTTGTGCACTGAAGTGCCGCAAGGTACGAAGGCATCGCTTCATCTGATTTGCTCTGGATGCCACTTCTTTCCTCTTTATTCACTATCTTGTCAGGTGGACTACATGGTGTTTAGCCATTAAGGCTTAGAGCAACAACAGCCACTGTTAAAATAAGCTTTGGTTCATAAATCACCTAGATTGCACGTCACCAACAAGTAAAGAATACAAGGTCAGAATAATAATTTCAGGGAAGGTTCCTGTGATCGTACAGGATAAAAAACGAGAGATGTCAGTGTAAGAATGGAAACAAAAGAAGAGGCGGAAGGGTTTTTTCTTTCCTCTATAGTCAAGACAATGATCGCCTTTGATGATGATGATGATAATAATCCTGCCTAAAAGGAACAGAAATGTATTTTGTAATTATATATACTAGACCATACCCGTAGGGGAATATGAGCACCCAAAGTGTGCAGTTTGGCTTATGCGCTGAGAACAGACAGTTTATCAGGGATCGAAAGTGAGTTTGTACTGTGTGGTGCAGTAGTTCTCAAACGTTTTTATGTCAAGGACCCCCAAATTGACACTTGTTGGCCCGCGGACCCCCATTTGAAAAGATATGCCAGGGACCCCCATAGTTTTTTTTTACGGCTCTAGCAGTGAATCTCAACCATTTTAATTTCAAGGACCCCCAGTTTGACATGCATTAGGGCTATGGACCCCCATTTAATGGCATTTCTATGTCTTGGACCCCAATTTATATAGTAAAGTCTATGTTTATTTAACTCTGAGAGTGTACTAATGGAACCAAACACAAATAAAATGTACATTGTGACACGTACGCTCCCTAGCACGGAGAATGGCGTAGGCATGTTACTCGCCGTCATAGTACTGACGTCATAGACTGGCCTGGAATCCATATTTGGCTGACACAGATCTCCATATATGGGCATAAAAGGGACACAGCCAGACGGATACATCGCCATATATGGACATAAAAGGTAGTTAAGGTACACAGACAGTCAGACAGTTATAGAGATCTCCATATGGGCACAGACAGACAGACAGACAGACAGACAGACAGACAGACAGACAGACAGACAGACAGGTACCATAGGTCAGTGGTTCTCAACCTTTTCAGGCTGTGACACCCCAAAATAATCATATTTGAACTGGGGACCCCCACCCTGTTAAGCACTTGGAATATAGGAGTTGAGGCATGCAATGTTGTTTGACTCGGTTCCACAGATAAATATTGTGAAAATAGCAGATCTTCAAGCTTACAACACCTCGCTTCACAATTGTTGCCACTTTCTTATTATTTGATCATTTGGCCAATGTTTGACCATTTCTTATAGTATAGTTTGTTGATTACTTTTGATGCAGTAATGGTCTTTTTTCTTTAAAGACGCACTGCAGTGACATTTTCGGTCATTTTATTTTGAAGGTTCAGCCTGAAACGCCGGCTCAACCGACTCTAAACCAATCAGAAGGTCCCATCTCTTCAGGCTATGGGACGTTGGATCTCAATCACTTCAGCCGTGCGCAACACGGGTAGTGTTTGTTTACAAGTGAGAGAGAGACGGCCAGTGAAGCACGTTTGCTACTACCTGGCTTATTTCTAACCTATAATGTTTTGAGATACATATTTTAGTGTGCAGATGAAGTTTAAAATGAGTAATACACTCATCTTCAATGAGATTCAAAACGGAGTATCTCTGTAATTAAAATCAGCTGTGTTTGAAGAACGTGCAGCTATGGGAATCAAACAGGTGCATGTAATCAAGATTCATTCATCTTCATGAAGGCTGCGTTATGTCATCACGCAGCACGTTTTCGTTTACAGGAAGTAATTAAGATTGGCTTTTTAGGGACTTTAGATATAAAAATACATGAAAAAATCATTTTTTTTTGCATCTATTGTTAGGTATGCCCATATGATGACCACGGATATGCTCTAAAAGTGTGAAAAACATATTTTTCATTTCACTACAACTTTAACATTTTTATTAGGTATTAAAAAGCTCTTAAAAGTCATTAGATTGTCACTTCAGTGTCTTCTGGGGAAGACAGTGCAATCAATATATAATAAAAGCTACCATAAATTACAATGGAAAATAATCTATAATTGCCTCCTTTGCACCTTGCCTCTTTGTCCTTTTCACTTTCTTGACAGTGACTAATTTTGACTTTTCCACTTCGTCCTGCAGACAGCAACTTCATCCTGGCCAACGCCCAGGTGGCCCAGGGCTTCCCCATCGTCTACTGCTCCGATGGCTTCTGTGAGCTCGCAGGATTCTCGCGAGCCGAGGTCATGCAGAAGAGCTGTGCCTGCAAGTTCCTGTACGGCCCTGAGACCAGCGAGAGCATCATCCTCAGCATCGACGACGCCCTGGAGGAACGCAAGGAGTTCAAGGATGAGATCATGTTCTACAGCAAGTCTGGTGAGTCTGGTGGAGATGTTATTTTTCATTTATTCACTCAGTGTCTCGCTTATGCGATAAGCGAGACATCTCACTCATGAAATCTAATAACCAGGGTTACGTTCGTAACCTTACCTCACCCTCCGCTGTAGCAGGGGGGGAATAGAGAAACATATTTTTATACGTTTTTCACCTAATGTATTTAAGAACTTTGTATGAAAATGGAAAGGTACTGTAATAACGGAATCCTACAGATGTAGTTTCAATGGAGTAGTAAGATTTAACTGTAAAATTAGACAGATACGACTTTTTAAATCGGGTTTTTGACAACCTGTGCTGAATTTAACACGGAAGCGCATGATCAGAAACTTGCTTCTGTGTTACATTTGGCACAAGCTGTCAAAAAACCTGCTTCAAAGGGTTCTTTCAATCCGTCTTCACATATTGAAGGGCCTTCTAAACAGCGCAGAACCAAAGAGAACCAAACTTCGACCGACAGGAGGTGCTGCAGAACGTTCACTGTCTTTTGCAGGAATAAGAAATTAGGTATACTCTAGTGCAGTACTCACTGTGTACTACGTCATCAGTACCTGTTGTCAGAATACTTGGAGGCCAGTCTATGACAGCAGTCATGTATGAAGCACCAACGTGGGAGAGTTCAGGGATCTCCATATATTGGCATAAAAGTAAAAGTAATTACAAAATTCAAAATACAAAAACATCCCACCAATCCACCAAACTGTGGAACTCCATATTTAGGCAAGACTTACATCATCAATATGACATCAATACTTAACCGGCAGTCTAGAGCTGTGTGGAACTTCATATTTGGGCAAGAATTAGGTAGGCCATCCGGCCTGGTGATGATAGGCGCTTCACTGGGTGTGCATTTATTGTTTCTTCTCCCTTGACTTTTCCTTTTCTTTCCTTTCCTCTCCTTTCCTTTCCTTTGCTCTTTGTAGGTTTGATCAAGGCTCTGTCAGCATCAGTGCTGTTCCTTTACTTTATATCCCAAAGGTTTGGAAACAAATGAAATAGACAAGTAGAGCACGCCAATACACAGTAGTTACGTTGTCCAACTTTTGGCTGTGTGTTTGTTTAAATGGATGGCAATTTCTCTGTGGCTATTTCTGGCCAGGCTTAATTTAAATTGGCAATGAGTGAGGGGAGGATGGATGAATTGAGATAGAGATGTATAGATGGATGGACAGCTCCATTCAGGGGCTGGCTCTCATTAAAAGACCATTAGACAAGATATCTGTCAGAAATGCATCACTATTTAACACTGAGGCACATGAAACTTTCATAGCTCGGCTTAGTGGCTCTTTATGTCTCTCTCCCTAAGCTCCCATCCTATATTAAAATTGGCTAATGGGAGGGCGGGCGGTCACATAACCATAAAGAAGCCTGATACGTCCATACTGTATATAGGCAGGACCACGGCCACGCCACTCTGACTCAGACATAACCATAAACAAACCTGATACATCCATAGTGTATATAGGCAGGACCACGGCCACGTCACTCTGACTCAGACATAACCATAAACATAGCGGCCCGAACTCTAGAAGTGAAGGCCGCTTGGCGGCCCCCAACCTTTAGTACTCTAAAATAGGCCTGGGTGAAATGGCCAAAATATCATATCATTTCTTATTGATGGTATGATGAGTTCTGATAGTATTTGTTTTTGAGCGGTGTAGCCGCTCCTATAAGTGGGGTTGGGAATTCGTCTTTCCCTGTACTGTGATTGGCTGACTCTATTCACACCCTTTTCGCCGTACTGTGATTGGCTGACTCTATTCAGACCCTTTGCTTTGATTGGCTAGTGAAACGCATGATGAAATAATAATCTATAAATAGCACCTCGCACTTAAAAAAAAAACGTTTTTTAAGTGAGCTGTGATGACCACTGTTGTTTCTAAATAACACCGCTCACTTCACACTGGGTGTGAATTTTGGGCGGTGTAACCGCCCCTACAGTATGGGTGCGTTCGGAAATTACGCACCGGAGCACACTCGCCTATTAGTTTGTATTGGCCAGTGCGCTCACTGCCGCTCAGTGCTGTATTTTCGAACGCACCCTATATGTGAGGTTGGGACATTGACATTTCCTGCACTGTGATTGGCCACCCATTGTACCCCCCTAACCCTGCACTGTGATTGGCCACCCATTGTACACCCCTAACCCCTACACATTCAATGCAAACCTATACTTTTCTTTAAGTGAGCTTCCATCACTGTGATGACCACTAGCTGCACTGTGATTGGCTGACTCTATTGGCTGACTCTATTCAGCACTGTGATTGGCTAGCGAGACACATGACACATGTGCATAGTCCTATAAATAGGACTATGGACTTAAAAAAAACACATTTATGTTTTTTTTAAAGTGAGTCATGGGTCTGTGATGACCACTGTGACGACACCGCCCACTTCACACTGGGTGTGATTTTTTGGGGCGGTGTAACCGCCCCCTATAAGTGAGGTTTGGACACTGACCAATCCTGCACCTTGATTGGCCAATAGCCTACAACGCAGTCTACAATGCTAACCCTTCTACAGTCAATGCAAATCTATACTTTTGCAAAGTCAGCCAATCACATTACAGCTAGTGTCATCACCACTAGCTGTAATGTGATTGGCTGACTTTGCAAATTCAGGACTGTGATTGGCTAGCGAAACACATGACACATGTGCAGCCCTATGAATAGCAGTATGGACTTAAAAAAACACATTTATGTTTTTGGGGCGGTGTAACCGCCCCCTATAAGTGAGTTTTGGACACTGACCAATCCTGCACCGTGATTGGCCAATAGTCTACAACGCAGTCTACACCCCTAACCCTTCCACAGTCAATGCAAATCTATACTTTTGCAAAGTCAGCCAATCACATTACAGCTAGTGTCATCACCACTAGCTGTAATGTGATTGGCTGACTTTGCAAATTCAGGACTGTGATTGGCTAGCGAAACACATGACACATGTGCAGCCCTATGAATAGCAGTATGGACTTAAAAGAAAGTCATTTATTCCTTTTTTTTAAGTGAGTCATGTTGTGATGACCACACACCGCCCACTTCACACTGGGTGTGATTTTTTTTAAGTGAGTCATGTTGTGATGACCACACACCGCCCACTTCACACTGGGTGTGATTTTTACAATACAGATGACAACCTTACACATGCAAGCATGCACGCATGTACGCACATTCTTTATTAACCCTAACTTGCAAAGTTGTTGTACAACAAACAGCGAAAACAGCCGAATTTGTAGATCTGCTGCTAATTGGCCTAAAATAGGGACACCAGGATGTGGTTAACATACATTTTTAATTAATTTGTTAAATTGTGATATTATCAAACATAAAATCTCAAACATGACACAGTGATTTACCAAAAGGAAATGCATGTATTTAATTCAGTCTGACCAGAAGCAGGGAACATATCCCCACTGCCAATCAAAATGAGTGACCAGAGGGGGGGATATGAAAAGCAGAGGAATGGATTTCCCTCCACATCCGCCCCAGCTAATCGAACCCTGCATGTGTGTTTACTGACGTGTGCATGCTGTGGTAAACACATTAGTTAAAAAAAAGAAAAAGAAAAAAGGCACAGAAGCACAACAGGATTTCTGCTAAGGAGAGTCAAAAGAGAAAACATATTGATGGTTATTCTGTTTTTTTATATATTTTTTTTTTTACAGCTTGTCTCTATCCGGACTATGTGACAGTACTTGAATTGGAACACATGCAGGAATATGGCAAAAATGCAATTCACCATCATCTAGAGCAGAGTCTATATCAGATGATTTATTGAATAAACACATTTAGCCCTATCTTCTGACGGGAATCTGTTCTTGGGGTTGGGAATTCATTTATATATTTACCTTTATTTATATTTATTGGATCAAAATAACATTCTGTCTGATAATATTGCTAAATGTATACCTTCAACATGAGGCATCTTTTTGTGGGCAGTGCCTGTTTTCTGCTGTGTAGTGCGTTTGACTTACGTTGGAACGGTTGGATAGTTAGCAAACCATTACATAGTAGTCATTAAGGCACATTTGGCACATTCGATCCTCTTCATCCAACCCAACATAACGTTTCAATATAAAGTGGCAGTATACCTCTTCTAATCTGAACACATTGTGAACTTCTTTTCTTTGGCAGTTTAAGACATAGTTTTCAGTGTAATAATCATATTTAATTTCTCTATATGTAATTTTGGTTTACATGCAGGTTCACACAGGCGAGAAGCCCTTTAGTCGTATACTTTGTAACAAAAGCTTTAAACAAAGTGGACAACTAATATGAGAGTACACACAGATGAGAAGCCCTTTACTTGATCATTCATATGGGAAAGAAGACCTTTAGTTGTACAATTTGTGACAAAAGCTTTGGTGGAAATAGAGAATTGTACCAACAACACATGATGACACATATTTATGTGAAATGTATTCCCAGGATACAAAGTAAATGTTTGGTAATTATTTTGTAGGCTATAACTGAAACATGAAATATGTATTTTTTGCACTATGGGCTGGAGTCAAAGAGCTTTGTTAGGTTTGTAACCAAATTAATTAATATTAAAAAAAAGAATAGTGTATACTTCACATCCGAACACACCAGAATTTCGAAACTCTCTATTCAGATGAGAGGATTTGTTTTATTTGTTACACTCTGTGTCTGTTTTACCATAATATCATATTAAGATTCAGCTCCAGTGCAGTAGAGCCCAGTCTATCCAAGGATAGAGAAAGTATAAAAAGAAATATGTAAAAAAAAAAAAAAAGAATCTTACCAGTTTATCCATTCTGCCATGGCCTGCAGCAAGCTGTGGCTGTGTGGCCCAGGTTATGAAACACAGCTGGTTCTGATAGGGTCCAGCCATACGGCTGACCCGTTCCAAAACGCAGTGTAGTACATTACCAAGGCCACAGCATGGCCAGTAGAGATGAGATGAGACGTTTATGTCTGTCTCCATCTGTCTGACCCATCGCTCACATGCTCAAGAGTTGGACACGCACATTCAAGATGTTTTCCTTCCTGGTTACCAGTTGTGGGTTCTATTCAAACCCAAACCCAGAATTCTTAGTGCTCTCTTGCATCCATCCACCATCTCCTTTCACCCCCTTTCGTGCTTCCACCCCCTCTCCACCCCCCCCTCTCTCTCTCAATTCTCCTCTCTTTCACCAAATCAGCTATTCTGCCTGTGTTGCCTTCTGCATTTCTTCTCTCTCTGCTCTTTCCTCGTGATTTTCAGTCATCTCCTCTCTCCCCCGTCCTCTCTCAGTTTTCAAGCATAGATTCTATCTATGCTATAGTAGCACTGTGCAGGCCAGTTTTTCTGTCTTTCTTGCCAATGTCTCCCTTTCTGTGTTCATGTCTCATGCTGTCCTCCCACATCTATCACAGTGGAATAAAGCTGTGCAGAATTATTGACTCCGGTGTCTCCCTCTCCCTATGTTTGATTGGACTGCTCTTGTCCACACACACACACACGCACACGCACACGCACACACACACACACACACAAACACACACACACACACACACACACACACACACACACACACACACACACACACACACACACACACACACACACACACACACACACACACACACACACACACACACACACACACACACACTATAATAGAGACAGCAGCAGGCAGGGTGTATTTAGTCAGTGGTAAGGAGTGACAGCAAGGAATCCCCACCAGCTCTTGACGTCTACAGCAGATCTTATTACACACTACTCATTCACACATTGCAAAGTATAGTGGCATACTGTGCAGCACAAAAACAATGGATACAATGTAAGCAAATCAACCTGCTGGCGCGAATATGGGGCTGATCATAGCTTAGTGGGTAGAGAGGCCGTCTAGTAATCAGAAGGTCACCGGTTCGCCTCCCAGTCTACCTGGCACAGTGTCGCTGAGCAAGCCACTTAACCCTTAACAGCTCCCCCCTGAGTGCCTTTGAGCAGCCATCAGCTGGATAAAGCTGAAACGGAATTTCCCACGGGATTAAGGTCAACCATGTTGACCTTCAAACTAAGGCAAAGTCATTGGTTAAAAATCCATTCAATCCATCCAACATCTTTGGAGCATGTCTCACCCAAACCTGTCTGCCTGTGAGCCTCTTATGTCCATATATGGAGATCTCTGTGTCCCTTTTATGCCCATACAGTATATGGAGATCCCAACTGCTGATCCGACCATATTCTATCCTATCTAAACTTTTTGGCGAACCGCCGTTCTGACTGACTTCACTCCCTTGAGTCCTTGGCGATGCACATGGCAAGTTTGAAGTTGATTGGTCGAACAGTTCTCGAGACAGATACACACGCACACTCACATGCACACACAACACACAGAGATTTGCATAATTTTCTGATAGAGGATGTGAAAAATATTCACATATAATAAATTGCAATATGGGAAAAAAATCTGGGATTTACTTCCTTGGCCTACTGGCAGCGTGCGTAACAAATTTGGCGCTGATCGGTCGAGTGGTTTGCGAGATTAGCCGCAGACACACACGCACACACACACACACACACACACACACACACACACACACACACACACACACACACACACACACACACACACACACACACACACACACACACACACACACACACACTTCCAGACGGCTTGGCCCCAAGGTGTCATACCGTAAAGAGACTACACTGCACTAGAGATCTGTTGCGAAGCCATCTGTTTTATCCTATAAAGTCATCAGAACTGTGCTGTGTGGAGAGGGGCTCACCTCAGACTGCTTCTGGGTAGTATTGGCTCAGTCTATTTAAGCACCTGCTGCTCTGTGGGGAATTCATACATCCCAATAACATGTCCTCTGGGATTCTATTGAGCGTACTGCAGAAACACACAAGCAGGCAAGTAAATGCACACACCCTGCTCTAGGAACATGCGCCCACAGAGACACACACGTGTACCTTGATACTCTCAAACAGCTATTCTACTGAGTGAATTTACCCTAACTATACAGTCGTTTTGGTAGAGTCCTGGGTTGTATAGCTAACTGGGCATGGTATAAGTCCAAATATTTTTCATCATTTTCATCTAATGCTTCTGTGCTCTGTGATTGAGAAACCGGAAGTAGCGATTCCATTGACTCTCATTGTATTGTCAAGGGTAATGACATGAATACAGATTTCACTTTACAAAAATTTAACAAAATATGCATTTGTTTTCCCATCTATTTTGCCTACTGGCGGCAGCATTACACACATATTGTGATCTATAGATTTTTCTTGCACCAGATAACGTCCATGAATACATCATATGAATACATCATACATATTTTACTTTCCCCCAAATGAAGTACAGCGAGTCTGGGACTATAGTTCTCTTATATCTGTATATTGACAGAATCTCATTTGTTTGCATTTGCTTATGTGCTAATTGAAACCTATTTTGCCATACAATAAGGGTAATGTGTCAACAACTTAACAGCTGTTAAGCAGCAATAGAGGTAAATCAAGCTTTGAAAGTTGATGCCAACAATTCCTACAGGCATCCCAAGATTGTTGACTCACAAACCCTCTGTCTATATAAAAGCAGTGTTGGAACATACTGGGCTACTACATCCACTGAAGCATTATGTGGACAATATTGCACTGCAGGAAGTACTACAGCCTGTAATATTGCTAGCATCAAAAAGGCAATTGACAAAGGAAGACAGACAGACCATTATAAGGCTTAAAAGTATAGGGTTTTCCTTTAGAGAAATTGCTACGGTGTTGCTACGAGTATCTTGTTTCCTTCACCATCTAAAAGCACTTAGAAAATGGAGGCAACTGACAGGGAGAAGTATGACAAACCCAAAGCCTCAACAGAATCAGAAGACAAGTTTCTGAGAGTCAACAACTTGCGTGATAGGTGGCTCAAAGGACACTTCCAGCTGCAGGTTTGACAGGTCGAGTGACAGTAAGAAAGCCATTGCTAAGATAGCAAAAGCAGACTAGGCAAGCCTAGTTGAGCCGCACCTGGATACATGCCACTGGATACTGTATGTGTAGGTGAATTATGATTAGGATGCACACAGATACAGTATAGTAGGTGTGTGTGTGTGTGTGTGTCATCATGTGTTGTTGGTACAATTCTCTATTTCCACCAAAGCTTTTGTCACAAATTGTACAACTAAAGGTCTTCTTTCCCATATGAATGATCAAGTAAAGGGCTTCTCATCTGTGTGTACTCTCATCTTAGTTGTCCACTTTGTTTAAAGCTTTTGTTACAAAGTATACGACTAAAGGGCTTCTCGCCTGTGTGAACCTGCATGTAAACCAAAATTACATATAGAGAAATTAAATATGATTATTACACTGAAAACTATGTCTTAAACTGCCAAAGAAAAGAAGTTCACAATGTGTTCAGATTAGAAGAGGTATACTGCCACTTTATATTGAAACGTTATGTTGGGTTGGATGAAGAGGATCGAATGTGCCAAATGAGTGATCTTAATGAAATAGAAAACGAGTATCTTTATTTGGTATTGTCCTTTTTATTGGAGGGTCCGAGAAGAGTTGTTTAACGATAATAATTATGCTGATATGTTGGATATTAATGACTCACAACTTATTAACTGTTTATTTGAAAAAGAGACATTTAAACTGCCACACTACTTAGAGAATGCCTGGGACCTGAGGAAAGAAATCCTTGTATAGCAATAGGACCCTATTTTATTTTCTGTTGTTATAAGATCCGCAATACGGTAACCATTGTTTGTGTATCAAAACACGTACTCTTGAATATTGAATATTCATTATGGTTGTGCCACAGGCATGACACAAAAAAAAATCATAATTCATAACTGATTAATTCATTGGTGTGTACCATACTCTATATGTGACATCCCATCCTGACTGTGAGCGAGTGAGTGATCTGGTGATTAAATTGTGTGACAAACTGTCTTGATATGTATTGTCGGTGATGGCGTTGCGACATCCTGAACCAATCAAATGAACTAATAAATTACAACTGAGAGGAGAGGAAACAATGTATCCGCCTCATGAAGCTACAACGTGGCACACACACACACACACACACACACACACTCAATATACGAATGTGCAAACACAGTATGCATAGACAGTTGTCACAGGTCTCCCTTAAATATGATTCGAACTCGCATCCTGAACAGCTGAACTCTCTGGCGATGTACAGTAGAAGTTTAATTTTAATGGTCTGCAGAAGAACCGGGGACCAGTGTGTTGTCCACAAAGAGATAACCATAAAGCGTATTCCTCCTCCCCTCAACTTGCCGGAGTTACAGCACAGTTGGGCATGCTGGGCTCCAGCCACGTCTCAGTGAATGCCAGAAAACAGCAATAACTAATGTCCCATTGGTGTTTAATCTGTGCACGTAGCTCGTCTAGCTTATTTTAAATTTAGCAGAATACCGGGCAGAGGTTTGCTCTCTGTCGGGTTCTGCAGAGTGCACTTCCCTCTCTTTGTTTTCCTCAGGCGGAAAGCAAGTAAAAAAAGGACCTAGGGGAGCATGTCGTACACGATGAAAAAAAGTCTGGCTTAAAGTCTGGCTAAAAAACGTATCTCCAAAAGTGTTTGTCGGCCATACCGAATGTACTGTAGTGTATGAGAGCATTGATTGTCCAAAAAGAGCTAGTAATACAAATCCACACAAGCTTGCTGAGTCGACTCATAGCTCTTGCTTGTACAGTCATCATGCTGTTGAGGAGCGAATAGACGGTTCCTCAGTGTGTGACACCAACTGTCAAACATGATTGTCTGGGATTCTTTTGCTAGTTCCAGAGTCAGCAACTTGTGACTCGCAAGTGCTACCACAGCATTTTGAAACACCATGCAATGCCCTCTAGTCCTAAGTCTAGCTTACCAGGGGTTCCTTCTACAGCTAGATAATGACCCAAATCACCTCCAGGCTACTGACAGTGTCACAACTACCTTAAGAACATAAACAGATACAAATAAACTAATAAATGAAATGAAAGTGTGGTAAGCTTGAAATCATGGAATGGTTAACACAGTCTCCGGACTTAAACCCAATGGTTTGGGATGAACTGGACAATTCATCCCTGTTCAACACAACCTAGAAGTGTTATATCTGCATATTATATTTTATATTAAAAAAAGTATTACTATGGTTTAACTGACAGAACATTGAGACATTAAACTGCATAAATCTAAATAAAACCTGGAAACATTGTAGCTTTTGACCAGTATTATTATATAATGTACAGTATATAAATGTATTTATTTTTAATTTTTAGTACTTCACATACTTCATTATGTGTGTTGATATCTACGTGCACTTGGCCTTACAAGGCATTTGTTACTTATCTAAGCGATTCTGTGTGTGTGTGTGTGTGTGTGTGTGTGTGTGTGTGTGTGTGTGTGCGTGTGCGTGTGCGTGCGTGCGTGTGTGTGCTCCCTTCTAGCGGTGCTGTTTTGGTGCTTGCTGGATATCGTCCCCATTAAGAATGAGAAAGGAGATGTGGTGCTGTTCCTGGCTTCCTTTAAGGACATCACAGATACTAAAGCCAAAGCCTTCCCAGAGGAGAAGAGAGAAGGTCAGTGCCCTCTACTGTCAAAATACGTGTGTGTGTGTGTGTGTGTGTGTGTGTGTGTGTGTGTGTGTGTGTGTGTGTGTGTGTGTGTGTGTGTGTGTGTGTGTGTGTGTGTGTGTGTGTGTGTGTGTGTGTGTGTGTGTGTGCATACACATGCATGTGTGTTTGGAGCTGCGTTTTGTTCCTGATTAAAGTCTGTAAAGAAACAGTGTGTTAAGCCTAATTAATACTCTATATTAGTCTGCCAAAACAACAAATGCTTGCCAAAAGATTGTAGATCACTTCTTTTTGGCAAGTGGCACCCTCATATAAATTAAGCTTTAAAAGAAAAGTAAAGATGTATGCTCAGGAACTAGCAGTGGTGAGCTGTGGATTTTTGAACTATGGGTACTCTATTTTATGACGTCACGTGCGTGCGCACGTGCACGCGCGCGGGCACGTGCGTGCGCAAGCATGTGCACATACTCACATAGCCACTCAGCTCAGTGCTAGTTGAAATACTGTATTCAACATGTGATTATTAATGTATTTATATTTCTTATTATTTTGTTGCATTGTTAATTTGTTGTTTTTATTTTTGTTTCAATTAATTAATTATTTTATTTTCCTTTTATTTTATATAAAAGCCCTTTACATAGATTCACCCACACATAAGTACTTAAAATAATCAGTCAACTTGTCTTTACTTTAATTACTTTTTTTAAGACTTACATTGCTTTCAAAACAGTGTTTTTTAAAACAAGTTAAAAAAAAAATACCCTTTTGCTACTCACCAAAACAAAGACGGTTTTATGGAGTTCAAAGCCTACTTTACTAAATGGGAACACTGTGAGCCCCCACCTCATGTCTAAAATACACTTTTTGGCCAGAAAAGAAAATATTTCACCGGAATTAAAACCTGTTTTTGGTTGCTCCACGTGCCCTCTACAGATCTGGTCAATGGAATTTTCCTATTGACCAGATTCTTCCTTCAGGTGAAATATTTTCTTTTCTGGCCAAAAAGTGTATTTTATACGTGAGGTGGGGGCTCAGAGTGTTCCCACTTAATAGAATAGGCTTTCAACTCCATTAAACCGTCTTTGTTTTGGTGAGTACCAAAAGCGTTTATTTTTATTTTTACTACAGACGAGAGGCTGCGCTACCGCGGTACGAGGGGAAAGAATCTAAAGTACCATAGCGTTAAGGAGAACTCCTTCTAACGCTATGGACCAGAGCTAGATAAGGATACCTTTGTGAGTGTCTGGTAGGCTACCAGCTCTTGTTATGCAAAGCAGCCAGGTCGTTGAGTCCATTGTTTAAGGTGTTAAAAACGTCTCGCCCCTGAAGGTGCGTTGTTGTATTAATGATTGACTTCTCGCGGGCGGCTGACGTGTGTGCTCGCGAGTGCATGTGGAGCTGCTCGTGCATGTGCACGCGCGAGTCCCCAGCCCTCACAGTGTCAGAACTAAGGGTACGCCGTACCCCCCCGTACCCCCTACAGCTCAACCCTGGGAACTAGGGTGAAGGATGTTGCCTTTTGTAGTGTTTAGGTGATCCTCAGCCAGAACCAACCAACAAAATGTATCTGGGATGCAACTACTCCTACTCAACTTTTCATTGTTTTTGCGTTCAACATACACAGCAAGACAAAAGAGCTGTTAAATGTCCTTATTTCTTTGGTTAGCTTCTTCAGCACCATGAAAATGGTAACACTATCAGCCGAGATAACTTGGAACATACATCCACCCTTTCTTTTTCTACTTGTTCCATTTTATTTTATAACCAGAGTGCTTACATTTATTTTATAGCACCTCACGCAGCTGCGCACTGGCTATTTGACAGCCTGTTTTCTGCTTCATAGATTCTTTGTAAAAGAGATCACAATAGGGAGTCAGCTGCCTGTAGTTTTCATTTGTAATCTCAACGAGAGGTCGAAACACCATTATGAGTGATGGACAGTACAATTGCACAACTTCATGATAAAGCGTGATATATACTTGGTATGAATTCCCCACAGAGCAGCAGGTGCTGTCTCACACCAAAAAGGTATCTACAAACGTATTGTGAGCTGGTAGATCGGCTATTTTCATTGTTAGACACTGGTGCGCAGGTATAAATCAAGCTTAATTGACCAGTATGTTTTTTACCAGGATGTTGTTTTTCTCCTTTTTTTCTTTTTTCTTTTTAGATTTGCCAATTATTTTGACCTCTTTTTTCTCCCAATCTAGTCATTATGCCAGTTAACACTCCACACACATTTCTGTGTTGACACTGCCGTTGTACCCAACGGGCATTGAGGAGCCCCCACCGGGAAGGCTTATAATCATTTATAAAGTGCTTTTCAAAAACAGGGTTGCAAAGTGCTTTACAATTCCAAGAAAAAAATACAGGATAAACAATAACAGTCAATTAAAATAACACAACATTACGAGCGACGCCCACTGCACTCTGGTTGGTTGGGGAAATGAACACTTCCTCATACCGGGTACACCGACGCGTTTCTCCAGGCTTTTCTTTTTTAGCAAAACTAAACAATAAAAGTCTGGAGATCGAGGCTAGGGCACCACCAACTCAGCGAATTTGTAGCACAGCTTGGGTGTGGCAAATCGTGCGGTAAGCACTGGGAGCTGATGGTAGGTGTTGCTCTCCACCTCAGCAATCCATCTCCCAGAGGTCTTGCGCACTGCGAAACAGGGATAGACTCCTGATAACGACAATAATCCTCTACGACCTACTTACTTACTTAGCCACGGACAACCCAGTTGAAAATACTTTGTGACAGGAATCTCCTTAAAAGAACATTTGTTGTTAAAACATTTCAAGATGATTAAAACATCTTCTGAAACCTTCAGTGTACTCCTTGAGATGGTAACTGTAACTAGATTTAGTCTCAGTTGACACTCTTCGCTGCAATCTTATTACGCAATGCTGTGATTACAGTCAGAGTTAAGTCCAGTTGATGCAGAGTCGATGAAATTTTACTTGCAGGTAGACATTGTCAGAAGACGAGAGAGAGAGAGATACTGTGGAGCCTGTTATCTCCACACTCACATGGCTAGCCTTCCAGTATTCTTATAACCTTTGTTGCTGCAAGCACAGACACTAAAGCTATTTTTAGTTTACACCTAAGCTACAGATATCCCCTTTTGCCTGGAAGGCATTAGGGAAGGTCGGGGTATGTGTGTGTTGGTGTAAAGTCAGCAGACTAATTGTTCTTCTGTCACACTGACCCTCAAAGCGTTGCCTAATTACTCACTGTAGAAAAAAAAAGAAGAAAAAAAGAACGGAGAACAACAAACAGAAAACCCTGTTATTTTCTCTCACGTAACCAGGTACATTCCATACAAAGTGAAAGGCTGATGCAGCATGCTTCAAAGTGAAATGAAAGCCTTCAAGATTGGGGCTGTCTGAACTGTGCATGGCAACCCCTAAGCATTTTTTATGCTACTGTAATGCAAATGCAGAGGTGGATGTACAGTACTGTATGTGTGTACTGTATGTAGCTGTGCTGTTGCAGCAGTAGCCTAAAAGGATGCTTTCATTAACAGAGGGGAAACCCCTCAAGGACAGACGGAGACACATTGTGGTGGACACATGCACACACACACACACACGCACGCACGCACGCACGCACGCACGCACGCACGCACGCACGCACGCACGCACGCACGCACGCACGCACGCAAAGTCAGCTTCCCCTTGTACTTCACTCCGTTTGTACAGTGGCTGTACAGAAGGGAAGCCCTGTCTCTGTTTTCTACCGTCTCTCCCCTCCCCGCCCCTCCTCTGTACCCTTCCTCCCTATCACCACCTTCTGCCTCCCCCCTCCCCCCAACCTGCTCTACTGTACCTACACTTCTTTCTACCTGTCCCATTCCTCCCCCAGCTACCCTCACCCGCCTCGTCCTCCTCTGTCCTCTCCTCCTCCCCCCTCCTGACCTCTCTCTACGGCTTTACAGCAGGGGGGTGGGGTGTGGGTGTGGTGGGGGTGGGTGGAAATTCATTATATCTAAAAATAAGTGTCTCTGTCTCTGTATGCTCCTGCCGTGGCATGTCCCCCATGGCTCCTCCACATTATGGATGAGTCCTGTCTGCTCGCCTCATCTGCAGTACACACATACACACACAC
>NC_139952.1:20421335-20471335 GCF_963454915.1 Gymnoscopelus microlampas
AGGAGCTGTCAATGATCATTTTAATCAAGAAAAGAATGTGGATCCCCTTAAATCATCTAATCAATCAAATCAATTACTTGTACCACCTGCAATTATGTTAGTGAGCCTTGAAGTATATTTTCGATCCAAAAGGCGGGCTATAATACCGGTTTTCTGGGAAAGCAAGCTTAAAAGGAGAGAAGTCCAGAGTCCAGGTTTCAAGTCAGAGCATATTTTATTTCCGCCCGACATGGCCACTGCCATTGTTAAGGTCTGATCCAGCAGCGCGCAGTCACAAGTCAAAAACACATTACTTATACTGAGTTCACTTTCTGCAACCAGAGGTGGGGCCAGGTGGTTCAAGCCCAGCCCCCAATTTCTACAGGCCTAACCAGCATACATGAATTCGGACAGGGTCGTCGTGGCTGAGTTCCCCGCCCACTGCCTGGTATCACACATTAGCTGTATGTCGAATACAAGTTATCAATTATACTTAGACACAATATTTCAAAATATAACCTGGTTGCTAATTCTTATTCAGCATCCCTCAAGCTTTAAAATGATTCCACACACTTCATACTGTCATGTTTGCAAACAGCAGTTAGACACTATACATCAATAAAGCAGCAGTTCCTTCAAGACTGAATATTTTACATTTCTCTGGGTTAACAGCACAAGTCATGTTATCAACTTTAATCATTCCAACTATACACTTAAAAGACTCTTATTCTGGTATGAATGAGTTTTGGTTTCTCCCACCCACATTTGTCTGTAAACCATAGTTACCTCCCTAAGGCTTTTTAATGACACAGAAATCAATTCAGAGTGAACACTTTTTACCTCTCCTGGCTTTTACTTTAGTTATCAAGACTTTGTTCATTTTTAACTACTCATTACTCAGCTTGACATAGTTAAAGTTACACTAAAAAGGTCCTCGGTAGACATCCTGTCCTCTGCTCTCACAAGGGGAACAATGGAATTCTGATTAGCTTAGATAAAAACAAAAGAGACCAACCTCGATACGGTGTCGACCCTTGGACCCCAACAATTTACATCTCTGCCCTGTGGGAGGACAAGCTTCAAAAGGTCTGAACACAATAGAACAAAAGCCCATCTTCTGTCAGTAAATACAAGCTTCTTTGGTTCTCAAATCAAGAGGTGTTGTCTCTCACCTGGGCTTCTAAACTTAAACAATGGCCAGAACTGTTGGAGTGTTTGGGAATGCAAATTGACGATCGCATCCCAACAGATGGGAGAGGACACAAGTTATTTCCAACTTCAAACACTGTTAACTGCAGAACTCAAAATCACCCAGTACTGTAACACAATATTAAATCAAATATCTTACATATGAAATAACATGCTTATGTTTGAAAGTTTACTTCAGCCTGTTAGAGTGTTTTGATTGTCCTGCAGGTTACAACATTGACTGTGTAGTGTACTGTAACAATGGTGTTGGAATATGTATCTTTTTTAAACCACATGAACCCTAGCATCCCTATTCTGGGGTGAACATTCTGTGAAAGTAGCATCTACAAGCTCGCTTCGATGCGCTGTGAGGTTGTAGATCCACTCATTTCGGCGAAGAGATTTAGTGTAGAGCGAAAATGAGGGGGCCAAGCATAGAACCCTGGGGTACCTTGGTCAACAAAGTATTTAGGGTTTATTAGTAATGAAGCACAGAGCAACTGTGTTCTTAAACCCTGGGTCTGCAATTTATGTTTTAATTAGTTTATGTACTAATTATACTGTCAAAAGTTGACATGGCGTCCATGCTTTCTACTGTATTACAATTATCAGGAGCTTCTCCTATTGTTACAGCTCAAGTATGATAGTAAATAGATGGATTTTCAAACCACTTTTATCCACAGTTACCACTTGGGTAATTCAAGTGCACTCAGCTTGTTTTTACAGTACTTAACTCACCTCATAATTATGCCTAATTTATACTTGGTCGCACTACAGTGTTGCGTGCCGAGAATAGCAGACATACAAGCTCACAAAGTTGTGAGCTTGTAGTCTAAAACGGCTTTACTCTATTTTTCAAAGCAGCATGACACTTGTAAGCATCGTAGCCATGGTAACAGCTAGATGTTTCACAAATGTTAATTTCATGGTGTTGGAAACATTTTTGAAAAGCTGTTTCTGGTATGAGGCCAGTTTGAATGGTTTGAGATTGATTTAAAAGAAGCTACAAAGCTTTGGTATTTTTCTCTCCATCAAGATTATAGTTTATCTTTTAACCACATTAACCTTGATGTCTTGTTTAAAAATCAAATCAAATCTTTTTTACGTTCCAAAAAATCTAAACTTTAAAAAAAATGCTATACAGATATAGGGCCTAACTGGTTAAAATAAAATATATGCTTAAACTGTGCCCTGGTTCTTTGAGGACTGTGTGAATACAGAGTCTTTTCAGAATATACTGTACAGTCAGTCATAAAACAGAGAATATGACCTACAGTATGGGAGGGAGGGATGTGGTCTTTATGAGCAGTCCTCTACAACCACCCCAGATCATACATTAGGGGTTGGCAATGGCAGTGAGGGAATTGGCAACAAATAAATTGGGGAGAAGAATTAAAAAATAAAATCAACAGTGGATGTATTTCTTTGGCTTACTGGCAGTGTGCATACAGTATAAAGTTTGGCACTGATTGGTCCAGCGGTTTGCGAGAATAGCTCCAGACAAACACACACACACACACACACACGCACACGCACACACACACACACACACACACACACACACACACACACACACACACACACACACACACACACACACACACACACACATTTCATAATTTATTTATGTCCACATAATGGATACAATAAGGACACAAAGGTGCAGTAAAAATGTACAGCCAGCAAATCTTGGACAATTACCCAAACACCCGTCAGGGGTGCAAGTAACGGCGTCTTCACCATATTTGGCGGCTACCAATAAAGAAGAGATTGCACAGAATTTGCAAGCCGTTTAGCTGCTTTTTTGGCATCCCAAGTTGTTGGAAGCCTGTCCTAGGCTGGGTGAAGCCTGTCCTAGGCTGCCAAAGATAAACACAAGTAAGTTGCACCTATAACCCAGCTCTGTGATGGTATGGAGGAGCGGCTGGTATTTAATGACTTTAGTCATAAAAGCTTCCTCTAGGCTAGAGTCAAAGGTGCAGGTGCAACAACATCTTGTTTATTAGCAGAGAGATGTGCAAAGATTATCAGTACAGAGTTGAAACATGGAAGGTTTGAGGAATGTTTTTACATTCTCACTGACAGTGTAAAATGTTTGGATATGTCCTTTGTTATGAGATCAACTATTCTGTCGTGGTGTGCTATGTAAAGCCCTTTATACTGTAGGCATAGCAGCCATTCAGAATGTCTGACATGGTTTCTGTAACAAGCCCTGTGGTGTGATGCAGAGCCACACATAAAAAGAAAATACATATTTTTTGCGGTATAAATCAGCATAAGGTATGTAACCTATGTATGTCAAGCGATGTTCCCACCATGACAACCCCTGTCATGTCTTTTCACCCTCTTCTGTCTAGAATGTGTTCGGGGATCCCCCTGCTCTGCCCGAGTATAAGGTGGCAGATGCCAAGAAGTCCAAATTCATCTTGCTTCACTTCAGCACGTTCAAGGCCGGCTGGGATTGGCTCATCCTGCTAGCTACGTTCTATGTTGCTGTGACGGTGCCCTACAATGTGTGTTTCATCGGCGATGACGACCTAACTCGCAGCACCACCGTCAGCGATATTGCTGTGGAGATATTGTTCATTATAGGTTGGTTGTGGGGCCGTAGGGTGAGGACCTCTTACTGTATAATTGTGTGTGTGTGTGTGTGTGTGTGTGTGTGTGTGTGTGTGTGTGTGTGTGTGTGTGTGTGTGTGTGTGTGTGTGTGAGAAAGCTTGCTCTCTTACTGTATGTTTTGTGCGCTTTCTAGCCTCTGCATTCAAATTCACCCCTTTTACAACTCTTGTCTGTCTCTCTGTGCGCCTTTCTGTCCACCCGGCAGACATTATCTTCAGTTTCCGCACCACATATGTCAGCAAGTCCGGCCAAGTCATCTTTGAAGCAAGGCTTATCTGCATCCACTACATGACCACCTGGTTCATCATTGACCTGGTGGCTGCGCTGCCTTTTGACCTCCTGTACGCCTTCAAAGTCAGTGTGGTAAGTATTGGGGGTGTACTGTCCTTCCTGTACCACATCACTGAAAACCACACGGTTTAATACTCAATTCAGTTCAATTCAAAGAAAGAAAGAAAGAAAGATATAGGCTACCCAAGAAAACCTATACAATCTGACATTGAATCGTTTGGCTTGTGTGCTTAATTGTAAAGGAATGCAGTGCGTCAAAATTGATTGATAGCCTCAGTACAGGAGATTGAATATACAGTCTGGTGAAATGTGTGCATAGTACTGCATACAGCTACACAACACCTCCATCAAATTTGACATTTCATAATAGAATGAATTGCATTGATTGCTTCCAGCACTGCTCAAGCGCCACTTTGATTCCCTGCCTATTGATTTCATATAGCCAACAAAACAATCTAAGTGTAACTATTCCCCTGTTCTGCTGGAGTCCAACGCACAGGGCCACCTCCAAGGAAATGTTTGTACACAAAGGAGAAACAGAGATACACAGGCCTTTAGATTAACTTCCTTCTCTTGTCTGTAATTATACAACCCAATAGAAGCATACTGAAGAAAACTGGGTCAATATTGCTGGGGTACTCAAGTGGTGCAGGGGTAAAAATGTGTTACAACGAACACAATTGGCCATGATCGTGGGACGGTAGCCATTTGCAGGACAGAGAAAACATTCTCTGTCGCTGCAGTAGTGACTCCTACAGGTTGATCAGGGCACCTGTTCAGTGGAGTGTAGAACTAGCTCCCGCTGTGTGGCTGATTGAAGCAATTATTTGACCGGTTTATCCTGAAGTGTGAGGGGTTACAATCTTAAACCTCCAGCTCTGCTCACTGTCGGTTGGGGTGTCCCCGATAATTATCAACAACGTATCTGAATTATGAAGTCACTGCTGTCTGCGTGGGACAGCAGGAGTGACGCAAGACCGAGAGAAACAGGTCTACAAGGAGACGTTCAGTGAAAGACCTTTCGCTTGGCGAACAGTTGAAACAACCTGTTATGGGTGCAATGGACAACAGAGGCTTGCCAGAACACTTTATAACGTGTCCTCCCAGACATTATCACAACCGTTCGTCCGTTACCACAGCAAGTCTAACCAGCTCCATTACGCTTCCACTTGTGATCACGCAAGATGAGATGACGTGAGGTGCTGTGTTGCTCAGCCAGGCACGATAATCCTATTTAAATCCTGTAGTGTATGATGCGCCATTATTTTAAAACTCTGTAGTGTCAGCATGTTTATTATTGTTTATTATTGTTTACTATACAATTATAGAGAAGCGAATCTTATAAGATTATCCTTATGTGTGTGATGCAACTAGATTGGAAAATCGTTTAGGATTTTAAAAGTGCTGTAGTGTGAGACCAGCTTCAGTTAAAAATCCAGTACTAACTATACTATTGGGAGGTTCTAATTGGTTCCTCGTCATGGAGGGAGGTTTGTTTTTCTGGCCTCTAATTGGGAGAAAAACACACTGTGTAGGACGTTTTTTGGACGGTTGCCGTTTTTTATGTAAATCGCTGCAAATCAAAACCAATGGGGTTCAATCCATATCCAATTATATTGGACGAATGCACACGCAATACACCATAATGCCATAATGAGAGGACACACACACACACACACACACACACACACACACACACACACACACACACACACACACACACACACACACACACACACACACACACACAGTACAACAGAGGTCATCATGTGTGCAGTAAAAGCCAACGTGTTCATTGAGAGATCAATTGAAATTCGCTGGTGATTCCACTGGGGGCTCATTTAACGTGGTGGTCGGCATTACAGAGAACATGAGAAAGACGTACAGGACAGGCAAAAAAAAGAAAAGAAGAAAACACAAAGAAAAACGGGAAAAGGCAGATAATAAAACTGAGAGTTACCAGAAATACGAGAGAGAGAGAGAGAGAGAGAGAGAGAGAGAGAGAGAGAGAGAGAGAGAGAGAGAGAGAGAGAGATTATGAAGACCTGTCTGATAAAACAGGAAGTAGTTGGGGGAAAGGGCTGTGAAATAAACTATAAATGTGCAATGGTTGGGGAGGGGGGTGACTGGGGTGAATTGCTTCAGCGCAGTCCCTTATTAATGGAAATACCAAGTACTCCCGTGTGGACCAGGGCTTTGGGTGCACGCCACGGGCAGCTGGCCGTGAGCTCACTGCCGCCATGGGAGCCCTCGAGCAGGCAGTAATTGCGGAGTGTTAGGAGTCATGTCCCCTCTTAAGGGCTGTGGCTTCATGCACGACTCACCTCTCACTGAAGTGACGGGGCCACCACAGCATTGTCTCTACCTGTTCCTCTCTCTGGCTGTGTCCAAACTCACTCACTATATAGTGCGCTACATAGTGATTACTGATTACACTGTTTTCTTTTTTTGTGTTATCAGAAGGTATAGTGATCATTATGTAGCGCTCATCTTATTCCACAATGCATGGTGCAAATGTTACCTCCACCTCCACGTCCACTTATGGTTGCCCACCAAACTCTCTCCTTTTCCTTGTGGATTTTACCATGTGGATTGTGCCTGTGAAACTTACCTTTGTGGACTATATGGTTGAACCTAACAATGCACTGATACTCTTTGCATCTCAATCTCATGTACTCTGTTTTGGGTAGAGACGAGAGGCTGTCTGGGATTCCGAAAGTTAGCCGGTTCGAACCCCGGCTTGCCCAGTCTACGTGACGAAATGTCCCTGAGCAAGAAACGTAACCCCTAACAGCTAACCTGTGTGCTCATCAAAGCCATCTGAGCAGCCGGGTGAAGCCGTGAACACAGTGTCCCTTCCGCCCGGGGACAAGACAATGCTCCCTATCCGTTCCCTAAAATGCTGCATTAATTTAATTCCGAGTGGAAAAGTGTCATGCCAGTTAGTTTTCTAGTGCTCTTTCAGAAGGGCCCCATGCAGAGATGACAACTCATATGCAATTTAGCTAAAGTGACCTTTCCCCTGCCTTCTTAAGTGTTGTTTGGTTCAGAGTATTTTGAAGAGCGAGAGAGAGTTTGCTGCCTGAGATTTTCTACCCAAGGAAGGTCAGTCTGGAGATTATGATGAAACCGTGATTAGATCCAGTGATAGCGTCATTATGTCGAAGCCTTGGGCAGTTCATATAGTTATTAATACTTCATGGCCGCACTGATTATGAAGGCTCATATGAGAATGTCTCTGGAGGCTTGAGGCCCGGCGGTCGGTGTCTTGAGGAGCAGCGAGCGCGGTGTGACTCCAATGCCATTATGCCAAACAAACACGGCCAACCCCATTGTTGTGATTGGTTTGTAGCGCTAAAGGCGGGGCCACAGGGAAAGAGATAATGAATGCTTTTATCACACACACACACACACACACACACACACACACACACACACACACACACACACACACACACACACACACACACACACACACACACACAGCCACACACATGTGCACGCTCATACTCGTGCGTGTGCAAATGGAATCCTAGGTGTGCTTGCAATAGAGTATGAAGTCCTGACGTCACTCTTTCATCCCCTGGGTCACGGAAGTAATTTCTCTATGGATAACATTGGGTGATCTTAGAATCATTTCATATAAGAATTGTGGTCCAAAAATAAACAAATTGTCCCGGCGATATTGTTAGGGAGGTGTATCGTTTACGATAGTCAGTCACTATTTGAGTGACTGACTATATTTGAGTTTGATACAATCAAATTCGGCGGCGGTAACGTTAGTGTTTTCTCGTCAGTTGATGCTTCATATCCGTATGAGTCAAACCGCTGTGCTCATTTGTTTATTTTTGGAACACAGTTCTTATATGACGCGATATTAAACACGCCTATGGGAATTCAGAATGGGGGAAAAACGTGACCCAGGAAGGATGAGTAAATTACGTCAGACTTCGGTGCTCTATGCTTAAAGAAAAGCAGGAAGCCAGGAAAGCAGCAAAATGCTAAATCCACAACTGATGACAGCAGGAGAAGGGGGGGAAGAACAGTGGCAAAGGAGTGGAAAAAGTTCCAGGAAGGAAGTGGCGACAGGTGTAAAATATTAGTCATCCTCTCCGAGTTGCCATGGGACGGGGCGTGACACAGCTTGCTCAGTCTGTGGCGAGTTGGCGGGGTGGGGGGGATGGGGGGGGGGCGGTTGATAGATAGGGGGAGTGGAGACGTAATGTAGCTATTCCCCAGGGCCAGGCAGGAGGCTTCATTATCCTCTCCTTCCTCTGCGGTATCTGTACCAGCCCTCTATTGCTCACAGTACGGAGGAGCGCTAAAGCATTCATAAAACATACATAACTGGGCATGCAGGTAGGCGGTGGCGCTGATAGGGGTTGTTTGCACGCCATGTCCTCTGTACTGTGGTATTCATTCGGTCTCTTCACATTATTCAGAGGAACACTGTTACGTTATCTGCCTTTTTGTGGTTATTTTATCGCCCATGTACCCTGCCTTTCATGGTTTTGCTTCACAGTACTGTACAGTACTTTACCGTTTCTATACAGTTGCTGCCCCACTTTATGACTCCCCGCCTAGCTCTACCTGCAACCCCCTCGGCTTTCCACACTTACATGCACTACACAGACACACACACGCGCACGCACACGCACACGCACACGCACACGCACACACACACACACACACACACACACACACACACACACACACACACACACACACACACACACACACACACACACTACTCAGAGAAAGGTTACATCCTCCCTCAGTGTCCTAGATGGCTGTAAAGAATAGTTTGGAATGGTGTATGTATGCATGTACCGTATGTGTGTGCATGCATGCGTTTGTGTATGTGTTGGTAAACACTGCAGTCTAAAAGAAGGTTTACTAGGGTAAATTACAGAAAACCACGCCGTCAAGATTTATGACGAAGTTGTTTATAGGAAAGAATGAAAGTGGTGTTAATTAAGGTTGGTGAAGGGATGATGGTTCCAGGAGTGGTGGAAAGAAACTAGTTACATTCACGTAACCCCTAACAGCTAACCTGTGTGCTCATCAAAGCCATCTGAGCAGCCATCAGCTGGGTGAAGCCGTGAAAGCTATGTCCCTTCCGCCCGGGCTATTATATAGTATTTCCATGTTTTGATACTTTATACTTCTACTCCACTATGTGTCTCAGAGGCAAATATTTTCAGACTTTTCAGATTTTGATTATTAATACAAAATACATTAACCACGTAAGCCCTATTTCATACTTGGGCCATTCTAAAATAGCTGCGACGCATTTGTCAGCTTGTAGATTTTCAATATATATATTTTTTTTTTGACAATTATAAATTATTGCCTATAATGACATGCCCAAAATAGAGACGTCATGTTGAAAGTGGATAAGTCTTTGCCATGGAGTTCGTTGAGTCATCTCTGGGATGGTGGATGGAGACCCCCCTTCTCTCGGCAGGACCTTAGAGAGAGAGAGAGAGAGAGGCAGAGAGAGGGCGGGGGGGGGGGGGGGGGCATGGGAAGGACAAAAGGGGGTCAAAGGAGATGGTGGATGGAATGTGAGAGCACTAAGAATTCTAAGACCACAACTGGTGAGCGGGGAGGAGAAAATCTCTAATGTGCTAGTTCTCTGACTCGTTAACCACAGCTGCCCCAACTCTTGAGCATGTGAGCAAGCGATGGGTATATACAGTACAGTAGTGATTCTACAAACTTCATCAGGGAATCTGCGTACCGATCTCAATGTTTCGTGGGGAATGTTTCATGAGCTCTTTCCCCACCCTTAACCACTTTCAACCTGGTATCCCTATTTTGGCCATGTCATTATATGCAAAAATGTTAAGATTATTTCTAAAAAGTTCCAAAAGTTCGAAAAAGCGCGTAGATCGGCTAGTTTCGCTATTTGGTGTACAATGAAGTACAGGTTGATGTAAAATGTTACGTTAGCGGTTTATCAGCTTGTGATGTTTGACATACTGTAGAAGTTGAGGGACGGAATAAGAAATGAATCCTTTGGTGTTACCTTAGAAATGCTGTGCATGCGTGCGTGTGTGTGTGTGCGTGTGTGTG
This sequence comes from Gymnoscopelus microlampas, assembly GCF_963454915.1. Lineage (NCBI taxonomy): Eukaryota > Metazoa > Chordata > Actinopteri > Myctophiformes > Myctophidae > Gymnoscopelus > Gymnoscopelus microlampas. The sequence continues at coordinate 20,431,492 of NC_139952.1, forward strand.
TGTGTGTGTGTGTGTGTGTGTGTGTGTGTGTGTGTGTGTGTGTGTGTGTGTGTGTGTGTGTGTGTGTGTGCGTGCATGTGCGAGAGAGAGAAAGAGAGGTAAAGAAAGTGTATATGCATACATATCTACTTCTATAGGTGTGGGCTTATCTCTTTTCATTTAAGCTTTACTGTCAGCCTACTGCTCATAACATTGGACAGTATATGTCAGCATATCCTGGCCCCCCCCCCACCCTCTCCTCTCTCTCATCTATCCCCCCTTCCTCTCCACCTCCCCCTTTTTTGCTCTATCTCACTTTCTCCATCCTCTCTCCTTCTCCTTCTATTTATTTATCTCCTTTCTTCCCTTGGTCTCTCTCCTCTGTACCCCCCCCCCCCCCCTGACGTTGCCTTCAGTGGAACATGCTCAAATGTCAGTGAATGAAAGGGAGACTCTGTAGCGCCGCCCGGCGAAGAACGACACCCATCAGCTGCCTATGCTGCACTGTACGTAGCTGTAGGAAAGGATGGCAACGGGTAAATGATAATAATAATAATAATAATAATAATAATAATAGTAACTAGAAAATGTGCTCCTCGGAGCACAAGTCTCCGCCAGCAGACCCGTGCTATTTTAACCAAAGGAAATCACTTACCCTATCTTTAACCATTTATAGATCCTATTTCGTCATGCGTCTCGCTAGCCAATCAAAGCACACCCTTTCAACATATTGTCACGTGTCACGTGAAGCTTGACCAATGTTAGCTTGGTGGACACACGGAAGGACGAGAACATTATTGTCTCCTGGCGGAGACAATAATCTTTATTCGTATAGCACCTTTTAAAAACAAGTTTACAAAGTGCTTCACAACACAACCCACAACAGACAGTGTGGGGAAAGCAAATCGAAAAACAGAAAAACAAGACGCAGACAGTTCAATAAAAAAAATACTAACAGCAGAGAACAACAATAGAGGCCATACAATGGAGTCCTCAGATGGACTGATGGTAATGACGATGACGATGATAATTACGATGGCATTCATGGCAGCAGTGGCTCTATTTGGCAGCAGTGGCCCCATATTCTTTGATGGGGACTTTGATGTTCTGTCACATGAATTGTACTCCTGTAGCTGCTCCTGCTTCCTTAGCCTCGCTAGTGGTGGGGTGGCAATGTCTGTCTGTCCATTCAACAAGATATCTTGAACACTACTGGCTGGATTACCATAGAATTTGCACCATCCATGAACCTTCTTGACCTGACATCCGACATCTTAAGAGCGGAGCCATTAACGCCAAGTTTAACTATATTCCATTTGTTGCAGTAAATGGTTAAATCTACTAGTCTAGTGTTCCTGACTGAACTGCAGTTTAAATTAATGTGAATTAATCTCACATCGACCTTTAGTCTTGTTGACTACAGTATACATAAAATCAACAAAACACTGGAAACAATAATCCAGCAAGCTGGGTTCTCACCCGTCATCTCCACAGGTGTCAGTGGTCCATCTGCTGAAGACAGTGCGTTTGCTGCGTCTCCTGCGTCTGCTGCAGAAGATGGACCGCTACTCGCAGCACAGCACCGTGGTGCTGACTCTACTCATGTCCATGTTTGCCCTGCTGGCTCACTGGATGGCCTGCATCTGGTACGTCATCGGCAAGAAGGAGATGGAAGCCAACGCCTTCTCCTGGGATATTGGTGAGTAATATTTTGCGTGGTAGTACCGCTTGGATGGTCGTCAAAAAAGGCCACAAGCTCACAGCAGCAAAACGAGGCATCTACTGTAATAAATGAATCTACCTAACAAATCTATCATTGATAATAGTAGTAGAAATGTGACACCTCCCTTAAAATAAATTGTGGATTTGAAAAAGAGTAATAGAGAAAAAAACACAGAGGCCAACCGGGTGCTCACAGTAGATAAAAAGTGTGTTGAAGGTGCTTCTAGGATCAGCGGGAATATAGACTTAAAAAGAACGAGGAGATCCGAGCACTCAAAAAATATGGAGGAGAGGAGGCAAAGTTAAAACAAAGTCTAACAAAAATGGCAACATATTTCGACCGGATAAGGTCTTCAAGGTCTTCTGTTCTCGCCCCAATGAAGACCTAAACCGGTCGACACATGCATTTTTTATAGAATAAACTTTGTTTTAACTTTACCTCCTCTCCTCCAGATTGTTTGCCTGCTCGGATCTCCTGGTTCTTTATGAGAGAATCTGTATTGATCCCAACAGAGAAATAGGGTAAAATACAGACTATGACTTGAAGATCTGAAGGTGTTACAGTATGAGATCTACAGTATATTGACATAGTGAAGATTTTAGATTTTCTTTAACTCACCAGCTCCAACTTCATTGGTAAAAGAAAATATGTTTAGGGTGACCTCAGACATTTGGACTGTACATTCCTTCATTTTTTATGTATCCATACAGTGATTCTACCTGGTGGTATTTGTTGTGTATACAGTAGGACAGGGGTCTTCAACGTTTTTCAGGCCAAGGACCCCTTAGCTGAGAGAGAGATGAAGCAGGGACCCCCACTACATATTGGATTCATGTTAAATATGTGTTTTCAGACATTTAACGACTTAAACCCTCAATACTTTGATAATGTGACCTTTTGCTCTTTTTTCCCTGTACACCACACCTCTTTGCCGAAAATAGCCGATCTATGACGCATAAACTGCCATTTTCGGCTAATGTTCCCCCAAGAATATAGGGATGCGAGGGTTCAAGTGGTTAATGTAAAAATACAATTATTTAGTCCCTGATCACACAAAGATTTGGCAGACCCCCTGCAGTATCTCTGAGGACCCCCTAGGGGTCCCGGACCCCCTGTTGAAGACCCCTGCAGTAGGATGTGGTGTCTATGTATTTGTGGTGGCAAACCAGTCTCCCCTTTGGGGATCAATAAAGTTCATCCATATCCCTACAGTATATAGAGTATGTATACACTACACGATATACAATACACTAGGTACAGTATGCTGTGCGCTACTGTTGGCTTATATCACTGTTGACTCCTCTGTAAAATAATATATTTCAGCAGCTTAATTGCAGTGATGATTTCTGTATCGATCCCATTGACTCACAAGAGTCTCTTGTGAAATATAAGTGGGCTATAAAGCAGGATATCAACGACTAGTCTGTGTGCGCCTGTTTGCGTGTGTGCATACGCTTGTATACATCCATGCATGCATGTATGTATGTCTGTGTACTGTAGTGTTGCTGTGTGTATATGTTCGTCTTACGTGTATGAACATACACGTGTGTATGTGCAACCATGTATGTGTCTGTGCATGTGCTCAAAGTGCAACCTTTTGTGTACAGTATGCAAATGCATAATATGCAAGGACATACTGTGACATGTCCTTGTGTCCGTGTGTGACATGTCCTTGTGTCCGTGTGTGTGTGTCCGTGTCTGTGTGTGTGTGTGTGTGTGTGTGTGTGTGTGTGTGTGTGTGTGTGTGTGTGTGTGTGTGTGTGTGTGTGTGTGATTCACTGCGTCAAGAATGGCATGATTGTCATTGTAATTAATGATGGAGCCCTGAGGCCTACCTCTATCTCAGCCTCCAGGACCCCCACATGTAATGAGGCCCCCCGGGCTGATCTCTGGTCAGTATTGACAAGCACGCGCTCCATCTGCAATTACTTCCCATCGACTAACAAACTGGTTCTGGGTCAGCATTGACTGGGTCCTGAGAAGGATGTAGAATATTTCTTCTTCACCAATTACTAAGCCTGGGTGTCAGAGAATGATTTTGTTTCAGCGTCCCTGGCGCAGTAAGTTACGTCAGGGAGGGACTAATGCATTGTATCCCAATTACGCCACTCTTAACACCCGGCGCTGCGCTGGAGTCATGTGGCTGTGAGGGACTTCTGTCCAATTACCATTCTTCACTGTCTGCCGGATGTTCCCCCGGGACTCGCAATGCGCTAACGCCAGCGCATGGCCGACCAGCTGAACAGTTCTGGTTTCCTAGAAAGTGAACCGTGCTCAGTGGGGCCCTGGTGGGGCCCTGGTGGGGCTTAGTCACTGGATAAAGCATAGCAGTACTGAATGGTCATTTAACTCACGGTTACATTTTTATGCTTTACATTTTTTGAAAAGAATCCCAAAATGCCAGGGTTCATGTGGTTCAATGAACACTCAGGATTTTACAGTGTAGATGCTAATAGGTGGTACTGTATGCTCCTGGGACATTAGCAGTAAACTGAAGTGTTTTAGTCATAGATTTTGATATCGAACAACTGGGGGCGGGATTATGTTTTCACCCCTGTCTGTGTGTGTGTCTGTCTGTGTGCCTGTGAAAATCTAATCTCGGGCACCACTGAACCGATCGGCGTGAAACTTTGCACGCACGCTCCCAGTAGGAAATGTTTTCAAATTAGCCTCATGGTGGCACTTGCATCACCTTTTGGCATAGGTCGTACAATCAAAAAAGACTCCTTCGATCATGACACAACTCCCCATATAGCTTGGATCATTCATGACACGACTCCCCTTATAGGCCCCACCTATAGATTTTGTCCAAAACTCACACAAATTGGTACACATTAGCTCTGGAGTCAGGTAATCATGATGTATCAGTCAGATCTCTCATATTCCGTTCTGATAGGCTTCCAAAGTTTGCAAGAGGGGCCTGTTTTGCAAAATAAATGCCACAAATCATGAACGCAGTTGAGGGGCCTCTGTACAACTCAGAGCCAAAAGCTCTTTCACTTCCACCTGTAGGGGATACCGCAAATGCTACAAATGTCAGTTTTATTTTCTACCAAATTAGGTACAAAAGCTCTTGTGAGTAGGTAATGTCAAATGTTCTTGTGAGACAATTACCGTCAAATAGGGTTTTCAGACCCTGATACAGTTAGCCTGTAATTAGATTCTTACAAAAAACACCTTATATCATGAACAACATCCAGTCATCCCCAAATTAGAATCACATGTTGAGGGGCCTCTAGAGTGCACCTCCAAAAGCACTTTCACATATGCCCACAGGGGGTTTATTATATACTCTCTGGCTGCAGAGATCTGCACTCCGGGGAGCACACTTTTCTAGTAAAACAAATGTGAATGTTGATCTATCTTTCTATCTGTCTGTCTCTCTGTCCGTCCGTCCGTCCGTCCATCACTCCCGCTCTCCTGTAGGATGGCTCCATGAGTTGGGTAAGCGTTTGGAGTCTCCGTACGACTCCCTGGGCATTACCAATGGGACGGGGGTCGGCGGGGGTCCGTCCATCCGCAGTGTCTACATCGCCTCTCTGTACTTCACCCTCAGCAGTCTGACCAGCGTGGGGTTTGGCAACGTGTCAGCCAACACGGACGCCGAGAAGATATTCTCCATCTGCACCATGCTGATAGGAGGTGAGGACAGGACCCACAACACACCGTCTGTCTGTCTCTATGTGTTTGTATGTCAGTCTGTTATGCACACACATGAGTATGCATGCACGCACGGACATTTACAGAATGCGATGAATAGACTGATGCACACAAAGGTGCATTTGCATATGTAAGGTCGCACACACACACACACACACACACACACACACACACACACACACACACACACTGTGCAACAGTGCACAGTGCAACTACTGGTCAATGTGATATGATGAATGGCTGGCTCCAGTAAGCGGTTTTGATGCGGTTCTAACTGGATGTGTAAACTGGGTTTGGTTTTGGGGATAAAGAGGTCGCAGTTGCAGGGTGCTCCCAGTGGACTCTGCCCACACTGGATCTGCTGAATGTCCCTGGCTGCCTCTGGGCAAATACAGCTAGACAGACAGACAGACAGACAGACAGACACGAACGCACGCATGCGCGCACGCGCGCACGCACGCACGCACGCACGCACGCACGCACGCACACACACACACACACACACACACACACACACACACACACACACACACACACACACACACACGTACAGTCGAGGGCATTGGGAAGGAATTGGATTATTGTCCTATAAAAGTGAGTTATGGAGCAAATACACTTCCCCTCCACCATCATTCTGCTATACTGTTTCAAATATACCTACTGCACAGTGCACAGGGGGAAAACATCTGCAAAGAGGTATGGATTTTGGGCAGAAAATGTACTGTATCTTCGACACAAGTTTGATTGGCAAAAATATATATGACATATATTAGTGAAAATATATGGTTCAAAAATAATTGGGGGTCAAATTATACAAATGATACAAAGAAACATATTATGTTTCTGTGTATAATTTGACCCCCTCCCCCACACAGTATGAACTACGCTATACAACATCGTAAACCTACTTATGATCAAAGGAGGTGTAAGTGATATATTTAGGTTAAAAATAGATTTCTTAAAATTAAAAAGTTAAAGCTCTATATTCTGTTATGTGTTGTAGAGGTTTTGTTCGGTAGCAGAGTTCTCCCCGTCTCTCCAGCTCTTTTGAAAACCGAAAATATATTTTAGGGTCAGAATTCCAGTTGTATCCAATTAGGAGAGAGAATCACCACAAACAGCTTCAATTTTATAGTGTTCCAGTTCTCATTTTCTTGTCTCGTCATTCCCAATTTCACTTGTTTATCCTACAGTATATCTTATGAGTTCTCTCTCCATGGATGAAATTGGTATCCCGACCTGAATATGTACTCTGTTTAAAGAGCTGTAGAGATGGGGAGACCCCTGTTATTGAACAGTCACTCTATATATAAACACAGCAATAATCACAAATAGCTCTATATCAGAATATAGAGCTATTTTAACCAAACAATCACTTACAGCACCTTTAATGTTAGGAGCAAAAGTTTTGTATTAATGAAATATTTTATATTTCATAAGACAACCCAGTCTAATTTGTCAGTATCCAGACATCCCCTTATTTCCCTCTCTCTATATCCCTCATCCACCATTCCTCCTCACTTCCTTCCTCCCTTGACTTCCTCCCTGGCATTCAGCGCTGATGCACGCGCTGGTGTTTGGTAACGTGACGGCCATCATCCAGAGGATGTACTCGCGCTGGTCCTTGTACCACACCAGAACCAAAGACCTCAAGGACTTCATACGGGTCCACCACCTGCCCCAGACCCTGAAGCAGCGCATGCTGGAGTACTTTCAGACCACCTGGTCCGTCAACAACGGCATCGATGCCAATGAGGTACACGTACCTTCTATCGCAGAGGGACGACTGTTAGGATTTGCTGGTCACTTTGTGGCTCAGCTTATGTGTGCGTGTTGAATTACTCACAACATTGAATATTTCCTTTTTTATGCTTCCTCTTGTAATCAACTTCTATTTTTGACACTTATAATGGTGACATACAGCAATCAATATTTAATTCCACCTATATGCATGCATCCACTTTTATACACTTCAACAAATGGAATAGCAATGACACGATCACTTTAATGCCAGGTATTCTGTCTGGCCCCGCCCAGTAGCTAGACGGGGTGACATGGATTAATGCCAGACAGATGAATAATTGATGGTCACGTTGATTAACCGAACTCTGATGACTCGTTTATCAGCTCAACAGGACAAGCTCTAGTCTAGATGTTTGTCGCATTAAAGACTGACTGCTGCCAGATTGACTGACTGAATTGCTGACTGACTGACTGACTACTGACATTGTGAGGTATTAAATCAAAGTTTATTTATATAGCACACTTAACATGACCAGGTCAACCAAAGTGCTGTACAGGTAATAATAATACAAAAATAAAAAAGCAAACAATGCAATGTAAGCTGACTAGCATACAAGGAATAAGCACAAACAAACAAGCATTATCAAAAGGAAAGACAGGGCTACATCAGCTGTCACTGAAGGCCAGGGAGAAGAAGTCTTTATTAAGGATTTAAAGTTATCTATCAACTGAGCAGCTTTGACGCGTATGATTAAGTAGGACTGTGATGATGTGGTTTGGGATTATGTGTGCTTGTGTGTACAGTATGTGTACTGTATGTGTGTATGTACATATGAAACAGAGACAGGCGGACAGACAATAGGAAGCACGCAAACAAAGAGGTGTGTCTATATGGCTTGTCTGTGCCTGTGTATGTTTAGTTGTGTAATTGCATAACATGTGTGTATGTTTGTGTGCATGTTCAAACAATTGAATGCAGTGGCTCATTATATTGTGCGTGGTGTCAGGTGTCTACCCTCCCTCCCTCCCTCATCAGGGACGTTAATGGATTAGCTAATAGCTGTAACAGCGAGGGGGGCCATTAGCCAACAAAGCAATTCAAAGCTCAGAACAATAATGGTTTGACAACATACAATGCGCTAAAACAACAACAGATAGTTAACTGCCAAAACAGCCAAAACAGCCAAAACAGCGAGACCTTTTTTCATACAAGAGCGAATGGAATCACTACTTCCAATTCCTCGATCCCAGAGCATAGAAGCATAAAGAAAATGATAAATATTTGGACTTTGTTAGCTCTATAATGCGAGGTTCTACCAAAGTTCTACATCTACTGTTCTCTTCTTCTGGATCTCCCCCCCTCAGTTGCTGAAGGACTTCCCAGACGAGCTGCGCTCCGACATCGCCCTGCACCTCAACAAGGAGATCCTGGAGCTGTCTCTGTTCGCCTCGGCCAGCCGCGGCTGCCTGCGCTCTCTCTCACTGCACATCAAGACCTCCTTCTGCGCGCCCGGGGAGTACCTCCTGAGGCAGGGCGATGCGCTGCAGGCCATCTTCTTCGTCTGCTCCGGGTCCATGGAGGTGCTGAAGGATGGCATGGTGCTGGCCATACTGGGTACGAACCACCAAGGGAACGTGGGGCGGGCGGGGGGGGCTGGGTGTATTTGGTGGGAAAGAGGGTGGGGGGGGCAGGAGGAGACAGGGGAATAGGCCAGTAGTTTTAAAAGTGTGTGTGGGGAAGGGGGGGGGGGGGGTTCCAGCGGGTAACCAGCTAAATGCAGAACAGTGTAACCACTTAAGCCCTATTTCAGAAATTGCAAAACTTGCAGATCTGAGCTTGTAGATCTGCTATATTCGCTATTTATGAGAACTTTTGCATACAGTATGACATGTCCAAAATATAGGGACGTCAGGTTGAAAGTGGTTAATGTCACTATAATTTCACCAGCTAGAAGGTGATACAATGAGAATGTACTGTATAAGAATGACTGTTCAAATCATCAGATCTCTCTTCCCACCTACAGTATAGACAGTTGTAGAATTCCGTACCTAAACTAACTTTTCTTATGGGGGTCTGCGGCTTAATGCGTATCAGTTTGGGAGTCCTTCACATGAAAATGTTTAGGGAGAACCACTGGAGTAGAGGAAGCAAGAGGCCCTTTTGCTCTATTATATTTTCTGGTACGTACTGCCCTGTGGCAGGTTCTATAATAAAGCTCTCTGTGCAGCACAGCGTGATAAAGCAGTGTCCAGTGGAGCTCCATTGTTCCGAATTATCTCCAAAGCCCCAATATGATGTCCTAAAGGCCAGAGCTGTTGAAGCCTATTGTCACAGAGCCTATTAAACTTTGTCTAGCTTTGTACCATTGTTTCAACAATATTGTCCGACTGGAGGAGCCATAGACGGTCTTATCTGGAGTAGTCACACAGGGCCTACAGGCACTGCATCAACGTTTTTTCCATTGTTGGGAGGCCAGCGTGGTGTAAAACAGAGACATATTAAACTCATGACACAGACATTCAGGGGTTCATTTTCTTCACCACCAAATGCAAATAATATTCAGTTCAAAATAATGCGTTCCTAATCTGCTGCAAATCGGTAATTTTCAATGCGTTCCTGCGTTTACGCATGTAGTGTACAAAGATCGTGGAGATCGTTTTTTAAGGTTGTGTAGTCAAGGCCTTAAAGGTAGGGTAAGTGATATTTTGTTTTTGTTTTTTTGTTAAAAAGGTTAAAGTATTATACTATACTGATAGTAATCATTGCTACAGAGCGTTTGTTCGGTCACAGGGGTCTCTCCAGCTCTTAAGTAAACAGAATATAGTACATTTTCAGGTAGGTGACAACATTTAAGCCAATCAGGAGAGAGCACTGAAAATGCATTTTCTATTTAATAAAGAGCTGGAGAGACATGAGACTCCTTTTACTGAACAAACACTCTAGTCTATAGCAACGAGTACTATCAGAAAATAGAGCTATTTAACACTTATTTTAACCAAAGTAAATCACGTACCCTACCTTTAAGTAGTCACACCTGGCCTGAGTGAAATTAATTAAGACACAGCTAGATGTTACTACACACCTGTTGTGCATCAAGCTAATCGATGTGCACAGGATAAATCAGCCATCCCCACACACACTCAGGAGTCAGGAAGAGCTTATTTCTAGACAGTACATGTCCTCTCCCCTGTCTGTTCCTCTCAAGGTCAAGGTGAAGTTTATTTGTACCAAGATGGGTGATTTGTGTTACAGCAGCATAAAAACACAAAAACATAAAAACAACAAGATAAAAACATACGCTACACCACAACACACACGATCAGTGTCCACAGCAAAGAAGAAAAAGCTCTATTTGTATTGCACCTTTCAAAACAATTTTGAAAGTGTGCTTCACAGAATAATTCAAAACGCATAAAATAAACGAATAAAACATGGATTAAACAAGATGAAATAGGTGAGATTACAGACTCTATAAAAACTCTATAAAACAAAATCATCGGTCTTGTCAATCTGAAATGTATCCAGCTTCCTTGGACAGAAGAGTGCTGCTGGCCTTTCTTGCACAATATTTTAGTATTACAATCTAATTTCAGGTGGTTGTCGATAGGTACCCACTACCCAGATATCTATAGGTGGTTACCAAGTCCACTGTCTGACCTTTGATACTGCTCTGGGGAACTACAGTATGTCGCATTACAGTCTGTACTTCATCAGTTTATTCCACGGCATGACAACTAGCATAACTGTATAAGTCTGTATCCACTGGACAATATAAAGAGCTTGTTAACCCAAGAATCCTGCCAATCTGTCCCCTGCTGCCTAACCCTGTGTTACACGAGTGTCACTGGGTGAAATTGGCTAGAACACTGTAGCTTTCACATTACAAAAACATAATTAGTAAGATATCAAAAAGCAAACTTGTCCTTATTGCTTTGTATTGTTGCCCTTTAAAATACAATTACGGGGAGAAATGTTTCAGTATGAACATGCCCCTGATTTTTTTTTATTAAGCAAAGGCAAAAATGTCCTAACACTTGCTCAAAAAAATCGAAAGGTGATCCTTCTGTTGTCTTTACGTGAAGCAAATTCTTGGCAAATGCCTTCCTGTTCTACAGCCTTTTTTCCTTATGAATACGATTTTTTGAATGAATATGGCACACACAGCCACACTGTTCAGTCATGCTTGTGTCATAGTGCTCTGCATGGAGCCATGTCTCGAGCCCACTGAACCATCTCTCCGCTTCACCTAATGCCACTGGGACAACAACAGTGGTGGATGAAGTACTACATTCTTTTCTTAAGTAAAAGTATCAATACCTCAATGTAGGAATACTCTACAAGTACAAATCCAGTATTCAAAATTGACTTGAGTAAAAATACTAAAGTATTGGAATCAAAATATACTTAAAGTACTAAAAGTACTCATTATGTGCAGAATGACCCATTTCACAAGTGTTCCAAATTTAAAAATATTATATTTTGAAAATAGCAAAACGACACGTTGTGAGCTTGTAGATCACCTATTTTCAAATGGCCAAAGTATATAGGGATGAAGTGGTTAATGCATGTTTTGTAATAATTATCGAAATCTACAAAGTAACTTTTCAAATAACTGTAGTGGAGTAAAAGTACAATATTTGCCTCTGAGATGTAGTGAAGTAGAAGTAATATTAAAATTTGAAAATACTCCATTAAAGTAAAAAAAAATCCTCAGATTTGTACTTGAGTAAATGTACTTGGTTACTTTCCACCACTGGACAACAATCAACCATCTCCCAAGTGTTACAACTTGATCAAAGAGGTCACGCACCTCTGGACATATCCTATGAAGAATACCAACAACCTCAATGCTGGACTGGAAGTTATACTGTACTTGGTTCTAAACCTTTCTACTTGTGTCTCCAGGCATTCTGGATTGAGCTCTGGGTACTTTTGGACAACACCGTGTACCTCTCCAATTCAGAACACTTGCTCCAGCTTTTTGATCATTCTCATTCCTTCCTGCTCTAACCATTCTCTAATCTGCATATCCACAACATCAAGGACCTTAGCAGGGGTGGAAAAATCACTCAAATGTTTTACTTAAGTAAAAGTATCTGTACTGCAATGCAGAAGTACTCTGTTACAAGTATTCGGTCCGGAATTAAAAAATGACTTGAGTAAAAGTACAAAAGTATTGGTATCAAAATGTACTTAAAGTACCAAAAGTAAAAGTACTAAAATACTGTACTCAGTTACTTTACACCACTAGACTTTGGAGAACTGTTCTGTAGTACTCACATTCCCTCCCTAGTTTTAGCGTTTCCCTTAAACTTTAAACTGTTGTGACTCAGTCTGGCCGTTCAAAGTTATACATTGTATATACATAATAAGTAGTTTATATGCAATGTTAACTAGTTATTGTCTACATTCATTCAAGTGTTATTGAAAAAACGACAATTTAGGCTATTAGGCCATGCTCTACTGGTGACATGCTATTTTTAGAACATACCCTGCGGGCACCTCATTGACGCCCTGTGGGTGACCAGGTGCTCGCAGGCACCAAGTTGGCTACAACTGCCAGAAAGATATCCATCCGTTTGCCTTGTATCATTGGTATCACGGGTGTTTAAAGGAATAGTTCACCCAAAAATGACTTATTTTCTATCAATTACACACCCCATGAAGCCTTGAATTCATTTTTTAGTTTTTGTTGCATTCCTAAGCCAATAATTTGATGACCGGCGGAGTCTCCGGTATGAGACTCGATGGAGACTTTTCGAGTCTCCTACTGGAGACTCCGCCGGTCATCAAATGATTTGCTTTGGAATGCGACAAAAACTAAAACATCATGAATGTCAAGGGGTGTGAATTTGATAGAAAATAAGTATTTTTTGGGGTGAACTACTCCTTTAGGGCGCGCTCCCACCGCACTTTTATTTTACCTCTGGGGCAGAATCTGCCAATGCTTTGTCAATGCAAATACGTGGATTCACGCAAGAGCAGATTTTTCCGCTTATCGCGCAGACCTTGCGTTTATCCGCTCTACACGAAGAAGCATAAAACTGCTGGAGGCAGGAGCTGATTTTCCCCCTCTGTCCAATCGGGTGAGTCGAAGGCGGACCGTCCCAAGACTCAGGAAGCAACATGGTGCTCTCAGTGGACCAACTGGTTGTAGCTGTTGCATCTCACCCAGTACTTTATGATTTGTGCACTTGGGGTTCGTACATCTACATACACATTCAGATTTAAAATATAAAGTGCTTACCCCATGGCCACGGATTTTACAATCATGTACGGGCCCTCATAAGTACCCGTATCTTCCGTATTGTTCAATAAAAAGCATTTTAATCCGATTGGTGGCCATTTTATAATGTACCAACAGTGCAATACACCTCTTAACCGCTAGGGTCGCGCAGTTGAAAGCATACGGAGAAAATGACCACTGATTGGATTAAAATGCTTTTTATTGAACAATACGGAAGATACGGATACTTATGAGGGTCCGTACATGATTGTAACATCCGTGGCCATGGGGTAAGTACTTTATATTTTAAATCTGAATGTGTATGTAGATGTACAGTGCAAAGACATTTTCACTAGGAAAGACCAAACATAAGACAAAAATAGGTTTAGGTTGTTTATTGAAAAACCCAGGAGTATGATCGTTTATGGGCGCGTCGCATGCGTTGCATGGGACGTGCGGCATAAACGGTCATGGATGCAGAGTGCGGAATGGTCATCTAAGGTCATCACTACACGCAAGCGTGGAGTGTGCGGCTTAGATGGCCACGGGCACGAACAACATCTTACGCTGTTGTGGTATTGTTGTTTATGTGAGCGTCGCACGGGCAGTATGGGATGTGCGGCATAAACGGCCAATAAGCTGAGTGCGAAATGGTCATCTAAGGTCATCACTCCACGCAAGCGTGGAGTGTGCGGCTTAGGTGGCCAAGAGCACGAACAGCATGGGGGGCCAGCGTGGTCATCTAAGGTCATCACTACACGCAAGCGTGGAGTGTGCGGCTTAGATGGCCACGGGCGGGGATATGACATTCTGGAGCACGTGGTCATCTAAGGTCATCACAACACGCAAGCGTGGAGTGTGCGGCTTAGATGGTCAAGGGCCCGAGAATGGCATTAGGGTGCTGGCGTGATCTTCTAAGGTCATCACTACACGCAAGCGTGTAGTGTGCGGCTTAAGTATCATTCATAGTCGGACGTAAGGATACGCAAGGAGCGCCGGCGCTCCTTGCGTTGTCGTTTTTTACTCCCCCTCCGTCAGTTACGGCTCCCGTTTTTCCGTCCGTTCAGTCGACATTCACCGTCAGGCCGACGCACGTTCGCTACGTTTTGCCTGTTGTACCACTGGGCTACAATGCTAGTTTCATGGCATTGTAACCTGTTGCCAGACTTTGTGAGAGAAATAAGTAACCAGGTCTATGAAAACAAGCCCAAAAGAATCGACTTGGCCACATATGAACAGTGGTGGAAAAAGTACTCAAATGTTTTACTTAAGTAAAAGTATCACTACTCCAATGCAGAAGTACTCTGTTACAAGTAAAAGTTTGGAATTAAAAATGTACTTGAGTAAAAGTACAAAAGTATTGGTATCAGAATACTTAAAGTATCAAAAGTAAAAGTACAAAAATGTTTGAAAATAGCAGATCTACAAGCTACGAGCTTGTAGATCGGCTATTTTCAAATAGCTTATGTATAAAATAGGGCTAAAGTGGTTGATGTATGTTTCATAATATCATCATTTATATCTGAAAAGTAACTAGTAACTAAAGTTATCAAATAATTGTAGTGGAGTAAAAGTACAATATTTGCCTCTGAGATGTAGTGGAGTAAAAGTAAAAGTATTGGAAATTGGAAATACTCAAGTAAAGTACAATTACCTCAACATTTACTTAAGTACAGTACAAGTAAATGTACTTAGTTACAACGTTTACACCACTGCATATGAAAATAGCAGATCTACAATATATATTAGAGAATGGTTTAAATAATAATTGGCCCAAATAAGCAACTACACTTTAGAAACAAGCCCAAATAAAACCGCAACCACCAATAAAAAATTGCTTGTTTGTTTACAAGCAACTATACAGAAAAATAAGCCCAAAGTCGCTTATAATAAGCAGACATGGCAACATTGGGTACGTGCAATCTCTCTCTCCTGAGCGACCATGCATGTGTCCGTAAAGAACGGACGGAATCCCGTACCGCCTGACGCACGTTAAAGACCCATCTAGGGACTTTGAACGGGCCTTTAGATGGTCAAGAGCATTGGTCATGGGAAGGCAGGCGTGATTGGGAGGAGGTTCCGGGGGGTCGTGGACCCAGATACTTTGGCTTAGGGGTCCGAGGCGTTAGCCGTGCAGAGGTAGATTAGGGACCCCGCCTGGAACCTGTAGAATAGGATAGAGGTAGAAAAACAGAGGGAGGGAGGGAGGGTTACAAGAAACTAGCACGCCGCCATTTTTGAAAGCTGGGTTTAAATACCCCGGTAGTTGGCAGGGGAGTGGTTGTCTGCTTGGTTGGAGATAGGTGAGTGGCTGGCACTGGTTGGCATGGGCAGAGAAGTGATTGGTTGTCTTCTCCTTGGTCAACCTCCTGAACCTCAGTTGTACCAACTCAATTTTTTTGTCTAGTGGCTAGTGTCTAGTGGTGGTGCGGGCTACGGGGACGGTCTTGAATGTGAGTGACAGGTGCGTCACAGCGTTTTCCTAGAATCCGCTGGCTGCAAAAAACTGTGGCCGCGCACAACCTGCGTTTAACAGTGGCCAGCCAACTTTTGGTGAGAGCGCGCCCTTAGGGCTCGCTCCCACCGCATTTTTTTTTTGCAAATGCGTGGATTCATGGTCTTGCGGATTTTTTCCAAGAATCCATGCATTTGCATTGACAAAGCATTGGCAGATTCCGCCCCAGAGGTAAAATAAAAGTGCGGTGGGAGCGTGCCCTTAAGCTAGTTTTCGGCTTTTGTAGGCTTGCCGAAAAGGATACGTAGCCTGCGAGTTAGTTCAGGCAGGCAGCATACACTCGAGAGGTTACATGTATGCTCATTAATATGTGGCTGTATACAGCGTCATGCAAGATCCATACGTCATTCACTGACGTGGCAATCAGCTGTCAAATCGGGTGGGTTATTTAAGCTCACCTAAAGTCTGCGTTCCTTCCGCTTGTGTGTTATGGTTGTTATCATGCTGCGTTTGCTCCCACCACCACCCCAGCACCACCAGTGGGCTCTGCTATTGGTCTGTTCCCCATGGGGGGTTGTTATGATATATCTATCTCCCTGTTCTTAATGGTTAATGATGGTTGTCTAAATTGTGGTGAGCAGGGAAAAAAATATCAGAGCAAGAACGCCAAGATAAAATATTACATCCACTCTTGTATTCTCATTCTATATATTTGTTCAATATATATTCGGTCTATAATATTGGTTCTGACTGAACTAACTCTGTTAGTTCTCTGAGGACAAAAATGCTATGCTCTGAGTTCTGAATGTATGGAACCACAGAGCACACATTGAGCAAGCGGTTGTTGTCTTTGAATGATGGCTTGTGCCCCTGAATATTTAGCAGCCTGTGTCCCTGAATATTTAGCAGTCCTGTTTTCTGCTCCATCATACGCCTGGCCTGATGTGAAACTTGAGGTGTAGCAATACACCCTTCACCACCCTTGCCAGATTTTCTCCAGTGGTCACTGAAACCTCATACAGACCAATACAACCAAATCATGGTCAACATTATCTTACGCACAATGCCTCTTGTTCGTTTCCTGGGGAGTGCATTATAAATATAATAGGATTTCGGTTTTGGTCAATTGATTATCCACTTGAACCCCAGGATTCATATTCTGGAGGTAAATTAGCCAAAACTAGCAGATCTACAAGCTCAGCTTGTAGATTTGGTGAAGAGTTTTGGTATAGAGGGGTGGGGGGGGGGGGCAGTATACTATATGCGCTCTTAACTTCTAAATCCACAATGACTGGGGGGAAAAAAAGCAGTATTGATGCGCTCCTAACTTCTAAATCCAGAATACCTGAAGACACAACTCGCAAAGTTCAGAACCCAACTTCTAAATTTAGCACTACACCCCTGATTATGGATAACTGCAAGTGTGGAACTGATTTAATCTTGTAAGCAATCTCTCTAACAATGGAGGGGATCAAGTTACGGAAAACATTTTGAATAGTTCCTGACGTGTAACCATCCTTTTTACTTGCCAACCACCTGGCATGGGTCTTCATGCCAGGTGGTTTATACCTACTGTAAGTAGTACTAGATCAAGATTTCTCTCGCATTAGAGCCCCTGAGAGCTAAACCCTGTCTTGCCAACAACTGCACACCACCAATTATTTTTAAGAGGCATGCCCTTGCTTCCTCTTGCTGTGATGCACCCACGCTAGCCAGCTGACACTGAGCTGATCCTGTCTTCATACAGATTGGTAGTTACTGTATTGCTGCTGGAGTTTTCATATTAACTGAATCGCTCATTGGGCTTTCTCCAGCTCCCAAACTTGCTGAATTAAATGCAAGTTCTGCATTATTTGGAGTGAAATTATTTGCGTGATATGTTCTGCAACAGTAAAAGCACAGCACACTTTCCACACCACATATTCTTTACAGTGCATACTGCAGGCCTTGTTGGCGGGGTCCAAACATGTACAAATATTTGATGTGGAAAATACAGGATATTCCCATTCAAATCAATGAGAAACCTGTCAAAGTCTGGTGGCGGAGTGGTGGGTGGTCGGAACTTAGCGAGCAGTCTATTACATGACTAATGACTCAAAAAAGGAGTAAATCTTTAGTCATTTTGTGTGTCCTTTTGTATGTTTCCTCTAATGCTGTATTACAACAATGACAATGTTGAGGAATGTCAAACTAATTCATTAAACTACACAGTAGAATTCAATTCAAAGATAGAAGGAAAAAACCCAAAGTTTAGAAATATAACATGCACTGCAACTCAAACTTATACGTTTAAAAACAAATCGGACCCTTGTTTTCCGTTCTAAAAACATGCTAGGAGTGGTTGCTGCTATTAACTACAATATGCTAATAGGGTAGCTATACATAGAAAACGGAAAGCTTGCTGAAAGCAGCCTATGAGACAGTGAAAGAATCTGACAGCCTATATTTCACTGGTTCTTAACGTGGAGTCCGGGGACCCCAAGCGGTCCTTGTGGGTTCAGAGGGTCCTCAACTAAATGACTGATAGTTGGCCTACACACTCAGAGTTCAATAAACATTGAGGATTTAACAGTGTAACTTTGGGTCCCAGAGATACAAAAAAAATCATATCAAGTGGGGGTCCTTGAAATGAAAAGGCTGTCACCGACTCTCATGATTTGCACTTCAGGAACCATCTGGCTCACCTGGCTGTCACCTGTCATGAGTATGTGGGCCAGGTCTTCGTATGCACATGCCATGTGTGTGTTTTGTGGGTGTGTTTGCTTCTCTATCACCTGCCTCTGTGTGGAACTAGACATTTGATAGACATTGCACTTGTCCTACTCGACGTCTCTCAACATGAAGTATCGTGCATGTGGAGTTTGTCATCTGTGTTTGTTTGTGTATAGTACAGTATTGTATGTGTGCGTTGTTGGGTGTCTATTGTTCACCCCAGGGTCATTGGGCAAGTGCACATTACAATAAACCTGTGTGTGTGTGTGTGTGTGTGTGTGTGTGTGTGTGTGTGTGTGTGTGTGTGTGTGCGTGCGTGCGTGCGTGCGTGCGTGCGTGCGTGCGTGCGTGCGTGCGTGCGTGCGTGCGTGTGTGTGTGGAGTGGTGGGTGTTTATGGATGTGTGCGGACAGTTGCTGTGGCCTTGTAGGGAACACGAAAGAACCACTCACATGTCAGGTCTGTGTGGTTCCCCTCGCCGTGTGCATACCCCTCACTCTTCCCCCGCCTGAGCACATGGCAGCCATGGTGCGCAAATAGCCTCTCTCTCTCTCTCTCTCTCTCTCTCTCTCTCTCTCTCTCTCTCTCTCTGTGTGTGTGTGTGTGTGTGTGTGTGTGTGTGTGTGTGTGTGTGTGTGTGTGTGTGTGTGTGTGTGTGTGTGTGTGTGTGTGTGTGTGTGTGTGTGTGTGTGTTTGTGTGCGCGCGCGCGCGCGCGTGCGTGCGTGCATGTGAGCTCACCTGCTGACAGTGCAGAAGGTCAGACTGACACTGGTCGTGTCTGAGAAGAGGAGAAAAGTGCTCCTCTGTCTCTCTGAACCATGTCATACCACCGGTCCCCTTGCAGAAGACCTGTGCTACGACAGCCTCCTGCCGAGAGTGAATATGTGTGTGTATGTGTGTGTGTGTGTGTGTGTGTGTGTGTGTGTGTGTGTGTGTGTGTGTGTGTGTGTGTGTGTGTGTGTGTGTTTAGGCTGAAAATTGGGAGGAAAAGGCAGTGAAGAGGGGAGGAGGCGAGGGAGCAAGGCTGTGGAAAAGATGTATGATACTGTACAGTAGGTGCATGCAGGAAAGAAGACAAAGAGAGAAAAAATAGAGGGAGAGGAGAGACCAGGCTCAGGAAGTAAATGAGACTGGTGAGAATATGTTAAGGGATGTTGAAGAAAAAGAGAAAGAGGCACATTGTAAAATCTGGAGGCTTCATTGTGTAAAAATGTACACTTTTTTGCTGTGTACTGTAGCCAGAGAGGAGTTTCGGAAGGACTGGTAGAGAGACGGATATATATATATATATATATATATATATATGACACACACACACACACACACACACACACACACACACACACACACACACACACACACACACACACACACACACACACACACACACACGGATAGAGAGAGAGAGAGAGAGAGAGGTGTAGTGTAGTCACGACTGGCTGTCTATTTGCGTCTGTCTAACTGGGTAACATTCTCAGTTCACTATGATGGTGATGAATATTTCATTGCTGCTTAATCATGAACAGGAGGAAGCCATACTCGCCTCTGTCTTTTGCTTAATTAATACTTGGTCGTACAACTATAGTACATCTACAAGCTCACAAGGCGTCGCATCATAACGCGTTGTGAACTTGTAGACAGCAAACAGCAAACCAATGAAAAACCGAAAAATTTCTTGGTTGTATAAGCCTATACACAGTTGTATAAGAATAAACACAGTAAAATCCTCCATTTTTATTTTAACTCTGCAAGTCAATTTGGTTCCATTTGTATGCTCTCAGAGTTAAAGGGATATTTCACTTTCAAAAAAACTTTTGGTCATCGTCTACTCAGGCTTTTGTGAGCCCCCCAGACCGTTTTTAAGTTGCTTGATTCAGTATTTAGATATTTGATATTCATTTTATCAGACACGCCCCCTTCCTATACAAACCCATTATAACTTCTTGAGTTTGAAGTTATAATGGGTTTGTATAGGAAGGGGGCGTGTCTGATAAAATGATTATCAAATATCCAAATACTTAATCAAGCAACTTAAAAACGGTCTGGGGGGCTCACAAAAGCCTGAGTAGAAGATAAAATGACCCAAAGTTTTTTTGAAAGTGAAATATCCCTTTAATTTGCCACTGAGAATGCAGTGAAGTAATGTTCGACTGGTTTCCTATTCAGTTCTGAGATGTTTTCATGGTGATTGCGGCATGTACAGCAGCTATATTATGAGACGCACCGACCATTTTTTACAGCATGGAACCGACAGGGCCAGTTCATCTCAAAGAAAGTGAACCAATTGCACCTGGCCTGATTTAAAGTAATTAGACTCTGAGCTGGGTGTGACTACACACCTGTTGAGCATCGAGCTAATCAATACTAATAAATGCTAATAAAACACATCTGCATCAGAAGTATTGTAGCCAATGCATGTCAAATGTGTCAAATACGTCCAAACATGATGCTACAGGTCATTAATGGCATCGGCCAGGGGGCGCCTGGGGCATTTGACCAAGTGGCTGTATTTGACGAGTTGGGAATGAGAATGTGAGTAGAGGGGATGGAACAGCATCTCCTGCCTCAGGTCTTTGTACTGTATTGCCTCAGGGTATTGACCTTAGTTCACCAAATATATGAGCCATTGTTTTACAGGGGGTACTTTATTCTGGTTCCGCGCGCACACACACAGACACACACACGCACGCACGCACGCACGCACGCACGCACGCACGCACGCACACACACACACACACACACACACACACACACACACACACACACACACACACACACACACACACACAGAGCCCTTGCTAAGTGCTTCAACCTTGAATATCTGAAAAGCTGTCTTCAAGAAAATATGCACTTGAGGTTGTGTTGGTGCTATACAGATAAAGGGAATGCTAATAACAGTAATGAGACAGACAGACAGACAGACAGACAGACAGACAGACAGACAGACAGACAGTAAGATTAGAGATACAGCAAAGAATAAATTACAATATATATAAATAGATCAGAAGACTAACCTGACCATCTGCAAATTGATTGACAGGGCTAGCATAATATATGTAAATGTAGGCATAAGTATCTTGTACAATAAATCACCAGTAATACGGGCATACAGTACATCTATCATCCATTAATGGATATAATCTTAAAGACAGTGGATATGATGTTAGCTATCAGCCTAAAATCATGTACAGTGTCAGCTAACTACACAGTGGGAAATACAGATTAATATGTACAGACAACCTACAGTGAATACAATTAGTAATATACAAACTATCAACAGTGAAACATTTATAGCAGTTAGCCTAAGCAGGCCTCTAATTATGATATTAGTGTCTCAGTAGTCTGTGAGCAAAAGAGCCAGAGCGAGTGAGTGGGAGTCATTAATTTAAGGCTAGAACATCGTGCAAATACAACACAGAGATGATGAAATAATTACACAACTTGTTGAAAGGTCTCTTAGTGTAGAAAACACTGCTAATGGTGCAGCTATTACAGCAGTTTGAAAGAGGAACACTTTTGAGGACTCTCCAATATCACACTTGTGTCCTTAATGGCATTCTTCCTGTGCAAAAAAAATATTATATAATAGGTATTGCAAACACCATGGAGTGAGCCTGTTGAACAATTTAACACCGGAGCCCTGACATGAATTTTCATTGTTCTGCTCCTTTTTACAGATACAATCAAAACAATCCAGA
Source organism: Gymnoscopelus microlampas (assembly GCF_963454915.1). Lineage (NCBI taxonomy): Eukaryota > Metazoa > Chordata > Actinopteri > Myctophiformes > Myctophidae > Gymnoscopelus > Gymnoscopelus microlampas. Next base: position 20,453,689 of record NC_139952.1, read on the forward strand.
TTGCTTTTGAATGAGCTTCCTTCAAAAGAGTCACAACAGTAGTCACAACTGTTTAGCACGCAAGCATCCTCACATTACAGCCTAAGGGGAGATCAGAGGATGCAATCATAGACACTAATGGTTCCTTTAGAAATCAAACATCTCTGTGACATTCTGGCAGCTCAACCAATTCAAATCACATGCCATCTCCCTTCTGCACCATACGTCCTCAAAACCTGTGCTGCTTCATCCAGAGTAAAAGCTCCACAGTGCAACTCATCCCACATGGTTCTGCAGAAGTGTAAAATATGTATTTACTGTAAGTACATTACTGACTTAACCCCAACTGTGACTGTTTGTGTCCCAGGTAAGGGCGACTTAATCGGGGCTAACATGTCCATTGAAGACCGGGTGTTAAAGACCAACGCGGATGTGAAGGCCCTGACATACTGCGACCTGCAGTGCATCAACCTGAAGGGCCTGTACGAGGTGCTGGACCTGTACCCCGAGTACTCACACCGCTTTGTCCAGGACATCCAGAGTGACCTCACCTACAACCTGAGGGAGGGACATGAGAGCCATGTGAGTCCGCTGAAATAATGTTTCGTGCTGGTTTTTACAAACTGGTTTCAAGTGGGACTGCCGGGTATATTGCCGTCAGTGTTGGATGTTTTATTAGGATACAAGCCAGGGCAGTGCAATAGGAGAGCAATGCAGTTTACAAGCCTGACAGTTCCCGAGACGAATGTCAAGGTAATGGCTTGTGAGAGTGAGTGCAGGGAGTCAGGTGCAAGGAATGGGAAATGGCAATGTAAGGGGAAAGAAAATATTAGGGAGTCATCGAGGGAAACATTAAGAAAGAGGGGAAGGGAGGAGAGAGGGAAAGAGAGAGAGAGACATAATGGAGTACAGAAATAGCAGGAGCTCCTAGCTGGTGTAATTACACTCAGGTGTGTCCCTCTCCCCAAGCCAAACACCGCTGTCCCACTTACTCAAACACACACAAACGCACACGCACACGCACACGCACACGCACACGCACACATCATGGATGCGTCTGACCCATCCTAACAATTAGGAGAAGTGGGCTGCCACCTAGGGGCGCTCAGGGAGCAGTTAGGGGTTCAGGCTTACCCAAGGACACAATCGAAGCAGGTGCCCTTGAGCAGGACCATTGAACTGCTCCCTGGGTGCCCGTATATGTGTCTCTTTCCTAACCTCTTTGGAACGAGTATAGAATGTAGTAAGGATATTAAGATATTACTGTTGTCTCTGTTACACTTACCCAGGTCATGGCAATGCAACATATGGGAGACCACACAGGGTATGAAACAAAAGTATTAACTATAAGAAAATAATTAGAACATAATAGGTTTCAGTGTAATTGTATAACAAATAAACAGCTGCTGGAGAACAAGGGAGCACCAGCCACCTCCTTACAGTACAGTCAAACATATGCGTCAGAAGCAGAGTAGCCAATGCATTCCAAGACGCCAAACGTGTCAATTACCTGTGTTATTTTCGGATTGCGGCCAGTGCTAGTTTTCTGGTGTGTTGTTCACTTACATTTGAGTGGCTCACTGACAGAAAACTAGCTAAATGCCTGCCAAGTGGGGTTACTGACACACTTCTTTCCTGTTGGTTGACGCACGGTCAAAGTTCACCAATGTTGTACTCCATCCTTCAGACAGTCTCAAGCGGACTTGAGCCACGGGAGGCACCGCCGAGCGAGCTTAGGCGAGCGAGTCGCCGTGCCGAACGTTGCGCCGTCCGAGTTATGTTCCGATAGGGACAGAATCGTAACTCATATTCCCCAAAAGTCAACATGTGCCTTATTTGCCCCCCCCCCCAAGTCACAGTTTGACTTTGGTCACAAATTTGTCCCAAGAAGTCACAATATGCCTTTTGGGGGTGAGACAGCATTGGCTGCGCCCCTTTGCTCCCATAGAATGGGAAGTGAGATGCTGAAGCGTACTGTATGTTTGACTGTGCCGTTATTTTTCATGTGCCCAGACCTGAAGCCCTCAGCTCAACCACACACTGTGATTGAGAGAGACAGGTACCAAGGGTCGAACACAAGAAACCAAAGAGGGGTGTGACATATACACTATACAGTAGTGTAATAAGGTTTTGCTATTTTCATGTGAAATACTACCTCTGTCAAATTAAACAGAGGGAAGGAAAGCCAAGCCTTGGTTGCTGTTTTCAACGGCTGAGTAATGTTTCTATTCTCGCTCTCCTCCAGGTCAAGTCCAGAGTGTCTGCAACTTCAATTGATGCTCAGGTACAGGAATAAAGCATCCCCCCGTGCACACACAAACAAACCACACACAAACAAACCACACACAACCCGCCCCCTGACACACACATAAACAACCCACACACACACACAAGGACACGGACACACACACACACACACACACACACACACACACACACACACACACACACACACACACACACACACACACACACACACACACACACACACACACACACACACACACACACACACACACACACACACACACATACAGTACAGTACATATAATTATGGCACAATCGCCCTACAATACATTATTCCCTAGGATGGCATCAAAAGAATAAATCTGTAAGATAACTTTATACATTTTTTACATCTCTGCCAACTTTGCCTGCTCGCTGATGGCTAATCCACAGCTTTTTGATTAGCCTTTAGTTTACATCAGTTCCTCTGGTCTGCAGCAACAATGACCGCCCTGACCTCCCATCACCTGACATGATCACTCAAATACACTTTCGCACTTCAATCGTCAATTAATTATAAAGAGATTAAGTAGTTATTAATACGTCTGCTGAAGAGATCTCAGGTGTTGAAGAGGTGTTTTTGGAGGGCGATGGGGTTCAGAGTGGTGGAACAGGACTGTGAAAATACTTTTGGGGAATGAATTACTGTAGCTGGGGGCGATCGTTAAATCAAGGCTGCGCTGGACACAGGGGTCGGATGAAAAGCTTTTGGTTTCTCTCGTGCCATTCATCCACTCTCCAGAACCTATTTATGCAAGCGTAATCATCTGTAGTCAGGTATTTCACAGCAACAAAAAAAAAGAAAAGGAAAATCAATTTAGTAGCTGGCACCATTAACCTCACGACGGTGTAATTTCCTCTGAGAATTGTAGAACTGGTGCCATTGATTGATGAGGCCGTGGTGGACCTCATCTCTAAATATTACCTGATCATCATGTCATCTTGCAGGTGATCAGTTGCCTGGGTCTTTACTGACCCCCTGACCTCAGTAAAAATGGAGGTTCAGGGTCTCTGGTGTTCATTAAAGACAGTGTCAAAGTTCACCCATTTTACTTTCACTGTCATCATTCCACAGTTCACCACACCTCACCTCACACAAGCCCTGAGGTTTCACCCTCAGGGCTTAAAAGACATTAGCACATTTTTATATTCAATAGACTTCAGTTCCTCTCAGGGATGTGATAGTCACTTCATTTTTGTTTGTTTGTTTTGGGTTTATTCATGTCTTTTCTTTACTTCTCACACGTGAATTCAACTTGAGTACAGCTGCCACTGCTGTAGTAGTTCTGCTCTTATAATAACAAATAGAATAAAATAAAACATGATGGTTAGGCAAATTGCACTTCCAAATTGGCTGCTTTGACTGACTGGCGTACACAATTTATTAAAGATTTTAATGGAGATTTTAGCCAACCACAGCTGTATTTTTGACCACTTTCAGAATTTTTGGACATTTCAGATTGCGAAAATAGCTAATATACAAGCTCACAATGCATCGCATCTCATGATGCATTGTGAGCTTGTAGATCGTCTATTTTCGCCACATGACACCGTCATATGACGAAGTATAAAATGTGGCTTAAGTGGTTAAAACGTGGCCAAATAAACATTGGTTTTCTAATCATATATAATTGATATATACTGTATACCGTATGTATGTATAGCATGTACTGTAAAATAACATTTTATGCATTCTTCATTTCTTCATCTCCAGCCAGGGGTGAGGGGGAACGGACGCATTATCCAGGGCTATCCATCAATCATAGAGAAGAAGAAACAAGACGACGAAGAGGAAGATGAAGAGGACATGGAGGACGAGGCGGCGTCCTTGTCCCCGTCATCGGAGCGGAGCCGGGCGGTGTACCCCAGGGATGGGAGGTCCCCGCCAGGCCGACCCGCCCGCAATGGCCGAACGGCAGAGCAGAACTGTGGCAGTTCCCGGAAAAAGATGCAGATCCAGCACACTGGCCTCGCCACCCTGGACCCAGCCAACCTCAGCCCCAGGTGGGTTAGTCAGACCAGTGGTTCCCAAACCTTTTCCTTGGAGCCCCCCCTTTTTACATCTAACAAAAACTGAGACCACCTACATATGCATGCACACATCCGTACGCAGTGGTGGAAAAAGTACTCACATTTTTTTACTTAAGTAAAGGTATCAGTACTGCTACATAGAAATACTCTGTTACAAGTAAAAGTCCTGCATTCAAAATGTACTTGAGTAAAAGTACAAAAGTATTGGTATCAAAATGTAGTTAAAGTACCAAAAGTAGAAAGTACCCGGTACTCATTATGCAGAATGTCCCATTTCACAAGTTTTCAAATGTACAGTATACTATAAAAGGTATAAAATCTTTTGAAAATAGCAGATCTACAAGCTCACAATGTTGTGAGCTTGTAGATCGTCTATTTTCAAATGGCTGAAATGTACAGTGTATAGGGCTGAAGTGGTTAATATTTTTTTTTACATAATAATCAAAATCTACAAAGTAACTAGTAATGTTTTCAAATAATGGTAGTGGAGTAAAAGTGCAATATTTGCCTTTGAGATGTAGTGGAGTGGAAGTAAAAGTACTGAAAATTGTAAAGAGTAAAGAGTAAAGTAAAGTAAAAATACCTCAACATGTTACTTAAGTACAGTACTTGAGTAAATGTACTTAGTTACTTTACACCATTGCCCGCACGCACTTCTGTTTTTTAGCCATGTTGACCACTGAAGTCAGCCCTATACTGTACTTATACCTGCCTACCTATACAGTACCTACCTACCTACCTACTACAGTACCTATCCATCTCTCTCTCTCTCTCTCTCTCTCTCTCTCTCTCTCTCTCTCTCTCTCTCTCTCTCTCTCTCTCTCTCTCTCTCTCTCTCTCTCTCCATGTGCAGGATAGTGGACGGCACAGAGGACAGTGAAGGGACCTTCTCCTTCTCTCCCAGCCGTGGGTGTCCTGTCAGTGGGTCAGCCGACGTTCCAGCCATCGCTACAGGTCTCTACACATTGTACAAAACAGAACACCTTGTACTGGCACAATGTAAGCTCCAGAATACTGTATAACAAGACAAGGATCAGAAGCAATACTGAACATATTATACATTATCAATTTATTCAATTTAATACATTCATAATCTTAAAAATTAAATAAATAAGTAAAGCATAGCACAAAAAGACAATCCGGGGATCCTTGCCTTTGTTATGCAGATCTTACAGTCATTATCGCTCTCAAATCTGAATTATTCACTTAAATTTGGCCTCCTGGGTAGTCAGTTTGATTAATAGGGTGAATATTTTATTTGCATCCACAACACAAGCATAATTTATAATGTGTATTCTATGCATGCACACGCATGCATGCACATAGAGACGCATTATTCACACGCTCTACTCACTGTGGCTGTGTCCCAAATGGAGGGTAGTTCCCCGCTGCTTCGCTGCATGATGCCACCGTCCTTTCCAAGACAGCGTTTTTGTGTGGCGGTACCTGGAAATGAACGTGACCGAGACAGGCTTCCAAGGCAGGAAGTTCGTCATGAACTTGGAATGTTTTCATGGCTCGCGCACAAGCACAGCTGTTTTGTATACATCCTCAAGTCACCCTCTTAGCGGCTAAAATTTGCCACAGTTAGCTAAATCCTTTTTAACAGTTAGACCTTTTTGATTGATTGATTGATTGTTTGCTAAAACAAGGCACAGTGGCACAGATTTATACAAAATAATGCTAAATGCAGTTAAAGACAAACCCGACCCGCACATCACTGCAGGACAGAGTTCGCAGCCACCTGTAGGTGCTCTTTTAGAGCTGTTTTGAAGGCGGGTAAGGAGTCACACTTTTGCATGCCTGTTGGTAGAGCTTCCACATTCTAGCAGTAGAACGAATTTGACCCCATTTTTCTACTGGGTTCAGTGAGATCTGTGGGGCTCCTTCTGGTGCTGTGCCTGTGTGTCTCTTTTACGCTATTGAAGTAGTCTAACAGGTACATGGGTACCAGGCCCAATGCAAGTTGCTTTACTCTTTCTTCTACCCTGAGCCATCCCACCCTAGCATAATGACCAGGGGTTAGGTGAGTTCTGGGTGTAAGGCCTAGAGGTAACCTGAGTTACCAGTTTGTTTTGAGAGGTCTGCAGTTTTGTTTTAATGCCTTTTAGGCGCTAACATACCACGAGGTGCATGCATAATCAAAATGACATTGGATGAGTGCTCCTACTTGTGTGATCAGTGTGTTCCTGCTGACCACCGAGTAGATCCTGATTCCTGAATAGACAAATTGTTCTTTGGTTGCTATCTAACATGCCATCTCCTCCGACCATCTCCTCCGCGTCATTTCCGGTGATGAGCTTTGACTCTTTACTTTTTACAGCGACTAGTTACAATTTGCAGCCACCTGTTGCTCTTTTAGAGCAGTTTTGAAGGAGTGTAAGGAGTCACACTTTTGTATTCCTGTTGGTAGAGCATTTGACATTCTGGTGGCATAGCAGTAGAACGAATTTGACCCCATTTTTGTGCCGAAACTGGGTTCAGTGAGATCAGTGGGGCTCCTTCTTGTGCTGTGCCTGTGTGTGTCTTTTACGCTATTGAAGTAGTCTAACAGGTACATGGGAACCTGGCCCAATGCAAGTTGCTTTACTCTTTCTTCTACCCTGAGCCATCCCACCCTAGCATAATGACCAGGGGTTAGGTGAGTTCTGGGTGTAAGGCCTAGAGGTAACCTGAGTTACCAGTTTGTTTTGAGAGGTCTGCAGTTTTGTTTTTAATGCCTTTTAGGCACTAACATACCACGAGGTGCATGCATAATCGAAATGACATTGGATGAGTGCTCCTGCTTGTGTCCTCAGTGTGTTCCTGCTGACCACCGAGGAGATCCTGAATAGAAAACTTTTTTCTTTGGTTGCTATCTAACATGCCATCTCCTCGGACCACACTGCAATCAACATTTTTTAAGTTAAGCCAAAAATAAAAAAGATAATTTAAAAAATCATGAAAGAAATTGGTAATCAAATACACTCCAGTAATGTGAGTAATATAGCTTCCAGCGTAAAATTGCTCTGATGGTGCCTTCAAAATGAGCCAAATGAAGGCAGCATTTTATGCAAATGTTTGAATGGGAAAGACCTTAATTCTGTCCTGCCTTCAAATATCCATTTGGGACACAACCTACAGTGTATATATAGGGTATGTAACTAATTATTGTGTACAATGTATAAATGCTTAATGCAAGAGCAACTTTGTGTGCAACCTGTGCACACGGTAATTTGTAACATTTTAACAATTTGTCTGGTAGATACGCTGCAGATCAGCACAGCAGAGTTGGCAGCTAAAGCCGAGGAGACCCGGGGACAACTACGACACCTCGATCAAGAGGTAGGCCGGTGTGTATGTACGTGGGTATCGCTGAATCGTGGATCGTGTGTGTGTGTGTGTGTGTGTGTGCGTGCGTGCGTGCGTGCGTGCGTGTGTATGTATACGATACACGTGTGTGTGTTATTGGGTTGGCTAAAAGTGGTACTGTAACACTACACAGGTGAGCTGCAGTCAGCTACCCAGCCATATGGCCATCTCATGTGGTGAATGGATGAATGAACGGATGAATGAACGGATGGCTGTAGACACGAAGGGAGTGAAGCCAGGGACAGAGTGATACGGCAGACACAAAGGAAGAGGAGGGGAAGGATGGAGGGGAGGGAATTAAGGAAGGAAGGAATTAAGGGAGGAAGGAAGGAAGGAATTAAGGGAGGAAAGAAGGAAGAAAGGAAGGAAGGCAGGAAGGAAGGAAGGAAGGAAGGAAGGAAGGGAGGAAGGAAGGAAGGATATAAGGATGTCAAGGAGTAAAAGGAATCAATGAACTAAGTAAAGGAGGAAAGAAGGAAGTCAAGGGGAAGAAAGGGAGAAACATGTGAAAAGACAACAGAGAAATAAGAAGTAAGCGCACGTACCAGGAATACAAACACTAAAAAATAGAAAGGTACAGAACCGGAATAACAAAATCAGCTGCAAAGTGGTTTAACAGACGATACAAATACTAAGTTTACATGCAGAGCACACACACTCATGCATGCTGATACGCACACACGCACATGTGCGCACAGCCGCACACACTCACTTGTGCGGGGGTCCCATGGTTTTGATTGGCAGGTGGTTAAATTGACATTAGACGTTTGGCAGGTGAGGAGCGGAGCTTGTGTGTGCCCCCCGCCGTGTCTCACTCTGTCACCTGGGCTGAGCTGATACACTGAGGCTGAGAGCGAGATGGGGACAAAGAGAGCTTTGTCCCCATCTCCCTTTGTCACCCTGTAAGAAAGAGAGAGAGATGGAGGGAAATGGAAGGAGGGAACTGATTATTTTAAGAGTATAAGAAAACAACGAGAAAAGAGGAAAACATATCTTACTCTCTCTGGGTTTCTCTCCCTCTCTCTCTCTCTCTCTCTCTCTCTCTCTCTCTCTCTCTCTCTCTCTCTCTCTCTCTCTCTCTCTCTCTCTCTCTCTCTCTCTCTCTGGGTTAGCTTTGTCTGACAGGATGACTCACAGTGTGGTTCTGCAGGTTAGTAATCCTCACCTGGATCAGTCCACACTGGTCACAATGGGGAACGGAGATGGTGGGCGAAATGGTATAACCCCTAATTTGGTTCTCCTCTATGTAGCGGGAGCGGCTACCTTGAAAGTGGAAAACAAGCTGAAATAGCTCCAGAGGATGTGAGGTTAGGAATATTTTGGCCATGAGATTTGCATGGGCCTATCACCATTGTGTCCCCAAATGACATCTCAGGGAAATGTCAGCAGTGAGGGATGACACTAGAAGAGAGGTCAAACGTTAGCTCATACAAAGTAGGATTATAGGATAAGGCCGGCATCTTTTTTTTTTTCTTATTGTCAACATAGCCTACAAAAAGTCAAAAACTGTAAAATGCATTTCTCCTACTTACAAGTACAGGAGTGTCAAAACAAGATATAGCACATATAGAATACATACAAGTCTATTAATGAATGTTCTTAAAACAAGAAGGCAGTTAGTTAGTCTGCATTTAGATCCCATAGCCCAAGGGGACAGAACGGCCGGCTGAGACTTTGATTGTTTGAGACACAACCAGTCTGTTTTACTTGGAAATATCACAATAAAGCCGTTTCTTTGGGACTTATTTTGGCAAGTTGGAACTTAAGTAGGAGAAATGCATTTAAAATGTTCTGTTGAGACAATGTTGACAATATGATATTTTAAATCATAATAATGATGCCAACCTTATGCGGTTCTCTATTTTATTGTTAACTGTTTTACCCCAAATAAATATATTTGCAGTTGAGTAGAATCCCCACTATTGATACCAATGCCATTCTGTGAGAAAACGTCACTGTCCAAGGTGCTGAAGCCTCTCCTGAGGATCTTGGATGCCGTGGCATTCTATACATCTGAAGGAAGACTTACTGCTCCCATAGTTTTCTGCAGGATATTGTGCAGACTGTTTTCCATTAGATGCAGTAACTTATATTGTCCTGCACCAGCGCCAAAGTTTTCTTGTGAACTATAGTACACAGACACAGTTAAGACAAACGCTATACTGCACAGCCACATGCAGAGATTGCCAAGAATAATAGTTCCTGGAAGAACGATTAACTTGTTTTGAGGGACAGGTGACAGTGGGGGCAGGCGTCATTTTGCCTTAAGTGTTTTTGTCAGCTGAAACTTTTTGAACAAAATCCTAGATCAGGCGGTGTCTTGGGTATTGCTCTGGTGTCAGCCTCAAAAGTACGTTGTAAGTTTTTATGCAGTGAAAAAGATTCATCCAAACCACACATACAGTAAATGGTGCATTCAGTATGGCTCTTCTTGCTAAATTTGCAGTATTAGTAGTATGTTAATGAACACAAAACTACGACATTGCAGTAATCGTCATTGACCTTTAAACTTTGGCTCTGACACCCTCCTTCTCAGTGGGATATGGATTAGGGATTAGTGTATGGCTGAACAGGGGCCAACGCAGTGACCTCTCTGCTTCCTGAATGTCATAATCAACGCCTTCACAGGAGCGCTGGAACAATGACAGTTCCCTGCACAGCTTGGGAGTGCTGTACTCAACACAATCGGCACGATGCATAGACATCCTTACTAAAATACTTAAAAAACAATCAACCCACTTTTAAGTAGGTAATTTTCGTGTGTGTACGAATTGTTGGGTAATTTGTGGATTGGTTTCAATGATGAAAAATGATCTGCAGTTTGCAGTTAATTTTGCTGTAGTGGAAGAGAGAGGCTTTTGTTTAGAATTTCTTTAGTTCTTTAAGCATTTCTTTTAAACCTTTATTAGGTAAATAGTAATTTGTATTGTATCTGCAAATATTAATGTTGTTGGGACACCATCTAACAACATTAATATTTGCACTGTGGCAGTGCTGGTAGACAAGGTAACTGACACCTTAAAGCAGTCTTAACAAGGTGATTGAGGGTGAGTGAACTATAGGAAACATGGGCTGTAGTCCATTGTAGTCCAGGGAAGCTAATTTAAGGAAAGGACATGCGCCATGACGCTCACGGGTGGCAAATTCACACCAGAAGTTTGGTGAAATAACATTGGAGTCTATGAGAGCCGGCTGGACAGCTTGGTTTCAGGAATATAAAAATGACATATCACAGGTTGTTTTCCAATAATCCGTTTTTTTTTATGTGCACAGTACATCATTTTATTGAGGCATCTAAACAGCGGCAGGTATCGTTTCTGCCTCGCTGGTATCGCGAGATTTGGTTGCCGTTGCCAGACAGGAAATGATTTACAGTCTCGCGATACTTTGGCACGTGCTCTTTAGATACCTCTATAAAATTATACAGTGTACACATCGAAAAGCAACACAGCCTGTGACATGTCTTCTTTTATTAAGTATAGTATTTTATTAAGGTCTCAATCATTGACTCCAATGTATTGCATCGAACTGCCGGCTGCAGTGCGATGGAACTGCCGGCTGCAGTGCGATGAATCTGCCGACTGAAATTGCTGGTTAAAGAAAATTACTTCGGTGGCCTTTCCTTAATTTATCTTCCTGACATTCTGTACGATGATGTCACAGTCACCGAAAATATGTTAAAAATATCATAACACAGAAAAAACACACTCCAGCATCATGTTTATGTCTTCAACTTCATTAAAATAGGATTTGGGAACGGCAAAGTTGCCCTTTAAGCCTCCTTACATCAACAGATCTAACTCTTTGCCATGGGTAAAGAAGTACTGCAATTTCTCATCCAGTGGGTCAGGACACAAAAGTGTGTCACAAGATGCTCTGGCAGGATCATGTGCTAAAACAACCTAAGCATTATGTTATTTGATATATTGGGTCCTGGTCATGGTCAACATAAAAATTCAGATCCCAGTACAAATAAGGTCAGAGCTGTTCTGAGTATCGGATTGCAGCCTTTTGAGCTTACCTGTTGTTGTCATAACTGGTGCTGATGTCTCCACAGTCGCTTTGGCTTTGATCCTAACTGACAATTCATTGCTGAGGTGGGAGCGCTGGAATTGTGTTGACGGCGTGTCAGATTGGACTGCCCTGCCACTCTCAGCTTTTCTATTTTTATCACAGCCTGAGTTTAGTTCCACATTTTTATATCAGCCGCTGCAGAGAGAAATGGAGACAGAACGGGACGAGATATAGTATATCCTACACTATTTCCCAAAACGATATGTGTGTACCATTTTGCATGCGTATGTACTGTACATGCCTGTGTGACGTACAGTGTGTGTGTGTGTGTGTGTGTGTGTGTGTGTGTGTGTGTGTGTGTGTGTGTGTGTGTGCGTGTGCGTGTGTGCGTGTGCGTGTGTGTGTGTAAATGTGTATACACAGTCAGGTGTCTGGTTGTGGTCTGTCGTTGACTGTGACACAGCTTAAAGGCTTATGCACGCAGTGTGATCACCTCTCTACATCTTTTGTTTTTCCATTATTCAAACAGAGACTCTTACACTTAGCTCCTGTGAGGGCACTGCGTCGCCCGCAGCGGGCTGATGCACGTCCAGTCGCACTGATGCATGTGATGATGGCCATGACGAGCGGTTGTGTCTGTTATGCTGTGACAGGCAGAAGCAGATGGCCCCTTGGCAGGGATCCGCGGCTCTTCCCTCAGTGGACATGCCACTCACAGAGCACAACTAATCACCCCCCACTCATTAGTCTAATGACCAATTACTGCAGCAGGATGGCACATGGTGAACTGGCACCCTGGAAACAGCCGCGTTTTTAACCCAAAATGGCTGACCCGATTACACGCCATTGTTAATGCATGAACATCCTGGGGCCCATTATTTTTGGTTCGGCTCTCGCCCACACGTATCACACGAATGCCTTTGTCGATGTGATAACTTGTCATACTGCAAATGTGTGGAAAAGAGCACAATGATGATTCGAAAACTCTGGTAGAAGCACAAAACTTCATCTCTATCTCGAGAAGTAACCTCAGTGAGGCAAAGGATTACCCAGAATTCCTGTTTCATCTGCATATGTAATTTCCATGGAGTTTGACATTGGGCATTGTGGGTCCTCATGGTGTTTGTGTTGGTGTTTTGCAGGTGACCACTCTGGGCAAGGAGGTAGCAGATCTGGGTCGCGTCATGCGGAGCATGGCCCACCTTATGGAAACCATGATGGCCTCGCCGCCGCGCCCTGCGATGCCCTGCCCCACACACTGCTCCGCGGCACAGCCTGCATACCTGCTCCAGACCACACCTCCCCAGTCCTGCCCCTCCTCCCTCTCCTCTCCAACCCCCCACCTCTGGACAGACGCGGCCTTCTCGTGCCCCTCGTCATGTATACCCCGCCCCCCTTCTGACACATTGACCCAGCAGCACGCTGGGGTACGCCACGCGGACCCCGCCTCTGTCACGCACAGGCCGCAGGAGTTCCAGCTGGGGTACCCTCCCTGCCACGGCGCGGACCCCAGCCTTGGCTCGGCCCCGGCGCTGGCCTCACACCCTCAAGCCTCCCGCCCACACGTTGACCACCTGCTCCACCCAGCCATGTCCTCCTCCTCTTCGGTCATGATGGACTCCTCCACAGAGTTTCTACTGCCCTCCCCGCCCCTTGCCTCCTCTAGGATGTCCCACAGCAGAGCGTGCTCGAACGCCCACTCCTCCAGGTCCAGAGCTCACAGTCTGGAGGAACCCTCACTTCCTCCAATGGACGGGAGAGAAGGAGGAGTCCCTACCCCTCATCAGAGCTCAGGAAGTCTGCCTCGATCCAGACCAGGGGATTCCTACAACCTTGATACTGACGGTTTGTAGCAGACTTCCTAGCTGAACTTGCCCAGACCCCACAGAACCTGTGGGGGGGGACACACAATGAAAGACCAAACTGACAATGATCTTTCGACAATGCTCTCTGTCAGGGCACACAGCTCAGATATATAATGTCATTTTACTTTTGTTTCAAAGGCACGCGTTTTTAAAGAAATAATTATAATCCAATTGCATGAAAACGAGTACAGAGAGGTTTTTCTCATTTTTTATTTATTTTACCTCTTGTTTGTTTTTTTAAGGTACGGTAGCTTTACACTGTAGAGATGTAGCAACGTTAGTCGTGGAGTGTCTCGCACGAGGAGACGCGGGTGGGAGCTTTCGTAAAAGAGACGTAGAAGGTCGCCGTGACTTTGTCTGTCTTACAACACACAAAAAAACACGCACACATGCACACTCTGGCCCCCAGCTCTGTCAACCCCCACCTTTACCCCCCCCCCCCCCCCCAACCCCCAGCCCACCCCATCTAAAGGCCCCCAACAGCAGGACTGTGCCGTTATTGAGGACAAGAGGCGGGGTTGGGTGGATGAGGATGCATAGGAGAGTTCCTTTCTTTGTTTCTTTTTTTCCCTTTCCTGCTCGTTTGCGCTCGGCACCCGGCGGCGGTTTCAGGTTGGCTGGGCTGATCGGAAGGAATCAAAAAAGCGGCACCGAGTGACGACGGGGCAAGAAGGAGGAGGAGCCCGGGCGAAGCCGGAGGCAGGATAAAAAGTATCTTCCGGATCGTCCCCCCGCCCTCACCCGTTTGTCACCCATGCCTCTGCCTCTATAAAACACCCGCCCCCCCCTACCATCGTCACAGTGGTTGGTCTCCGCTGGTTGGATGGATTTGAGCCGGGGACCCGGAGCAGGTTGGCTTATATAGGAGGAGGAGGAGGAGGAAGCAGGATGCAGGACACTGGAATTGTGCACTTTAGCACTGGTCCTCCGGGGGGCTGGGGGATGAAGGGCGGAAGGGGGTCGGTGGGAAGGCATGTTGTGCCCGGGGCGACACAACCCCTGCTGTTGTCTATCATGCTGAGCACAGGGAGTCTCTCTCTCTCTCTCTCTCTCTCTCTCTCTCTCTCTCTCTCTCTCTCACACACTCTCTCTCTCTGTCGCTCCCCACCCTCTCTCTTCTCTGCTCTCTCTCCACTCGCTGCCACTCTCCCTCTCGCCTTCTCCATCTCTCCCCCTCTCCCCCTCTCCCTCTCTCTCTCTCTCTCTTTGCATGCCTTTCGAAGCCTTTTGAGTAGTGCCTGTAGACATACATTAACACGCTGCATGTCACCCTACACGAAACCAGCTTGCCATTTATCTACCCAACGTATTTAAAGGAAACGTGATTCGTTCTTCTAATAAGTTAACCCTGGCATTTACCGTGTATTTATTGGGTCCGGGGTGAGACTGGGTCATTAGTTCAAATGTAGTCAGGGGCACTACCGTTGCCCTGAGGCAAACATTGGTCCAGGATCCATGATTTAGGTTAAGGCCACTAGCCCATGGGCAACCAACTCTGAGATCCACATCCTCACACGGTCAGAGTAAAGGCAATATTTCCACCGTTTCAAAGCACAAAAGTAAACTAGAGACATTTTTATATTTCTATGAATGTATCAATACTAAAGATGTATTTTTTTACCTCAAAGGACGCAGGGGTACGGGATGGTAAAACAACGCTACTGAATGCGTCATTGTTAGCCGGAAGCAGCCAATGCAATCTAACAAAGGACCAGGCCATATCCTTGTCCCAGCATATCTACAGACTCCTGACTCTCTCTTGAACACATGGAGGTTTGCCTCTCTTGACTTCTCTGCAAAATGGAATGTACTGTAATAATCAAAAATCTTTATTTCCCCTTCATCGTTTTGATATTTATTAAATACAAACCTGTTATGCTAATAAACGACAAATAAGATATATGTTATGTCCATGTCAACTTGCTTGTGTCACTGTGTTGAACGGTCGGTACTGTACTTCACGGGTAACAAGCACACATACTGTATAGTATATGAAAATGCTACACTTCATTCAGGATACCCGCCAAATACGATGCAATAATATATTGCATTGGATTTGGCGGTGTGGCTCTGCTCCTGTGATACTCAGGAGCAAATCTGCGTAAGCATAACACAGACTCTGAGCTCACAAACCCCCGTGAGGCAGAGCCTAAAGATACACAGTTATTACATGGACATGATAATAGACATACAGTATGAAGCCCTCTTGGGCAGAGACTAAAGATACGCTGGTATGAAAGAACATGATAATATACATATGAACCTGCATGGAGTGATAAAAGTGATGACCTATATTGTTGCTGTCGCGCAGAAACCTCATATCTCCATATTTCCATATTTCAACCATGTTTTTCGTAAATGAATGCCCTACTTCGTCATACGACAGTGTCACACAAAAGTAGCAAAAATAGCCAATCTACAAACTCACAACGCTTGCAGATCAGGTCGTTGCCCGAAAGCGTCAATATGCTACTACATGAGGAAGCTGTGGAGGTGGTTGGAGTTTGTTCACAGATGACCTGACATTTGTGGTAGTGCTGAGAGATGCTAAGCATGTAAGAGTGAACTTTGGTGTGCTTAAATAGACCGCATAGGTGTTCCATTTAGACTGGGATGAATTGTCTTTGCAGATTGCTGATCCGGTCTAGAGCCTGCCTCTCCAAACATTCAATTAACGGTTTGTGCTGCAGTGTTATTGTTCAGATCAAGATGTAATCTTATGAATCTGGCAAGCATCTTCAAGTACTTCCTGGAATCATTTACAGGTATTTGGTATGACCATGTTTTATTCCAACTCGTCGTGACTGGTGAGACTGGATTAGGCAAACAGGACACCCGTCCGTCCTTCCGTCTGTCTGTCCGTCCGTGTGTGTCCGCAACACTCCCTGGATGCCAGAGCAGAACCTCTGCCCCAAATGTTTCACATCGACCTCTTATAGCGCCACCAGTAGGCTGATTTTTGCAAAACATATTAAAAAACATTAAAACATTATTACTCCTACAGATTCTGTCGGTATCTCTATAGTCAAGTGATCAAAACGGATCTGTCCGCTTTTTCATATTCAGTGATTCCGATGTGTTGTGAACTTGTTTGAAACATTTTTGTACTTTTACTTTGATACTGTAAGTTTGTTTGAATACAGGCCCTTTCAGAGTATATTTATGTTGTGGTATTGATACTTGTCCTTAAAAGGTCTGAGTACTTCTTCCACCACAG
Organism: Gymnoscopelus microlampas; assembly: GCF_963454915.1. Lineage (NCBI taxonomy): Eukaryota > Metazoa > Chordata > Actinopteri > Myctophiformes > Myctophidae > Gymnoscopelus > Gymnoscopelus microlampas. Next base: position 20,470,432 of record NC_139952.1, read on the forward strand.
GGTGAACAGAGAAGCCAGAATTCTGTCACGCTAGACTTCTGTTTTGTCTGTTGTTTGTTTATAATAAGAGTGTGTGTTTGTTTTGCATGTCTGTCCTTTGTTAGCCATGGTCACGGTTCATGGGAGGACAAAGTGCATCTTCGTCACATGCTGGTGTCTTGTGACGTACAGTGGGCAGAGTGATGAAGACTGACTTTACTCACAAACTGGATCCCACTATCACCTGTCATGAGATCAGCTGCAATCACCTGTACAAACGGGTTGTGTGTGTGTGTGTGTGTGTGTGTGTGTGTGTGTGTGTGTGTGTGTGTGTGTGTGTGTGTGTGTGTGTGTGTGTGTGTGTGTGTGTGTGTGTGTGTGTGTGTGTGTGCGTGCGTGCGTGCGTGCGTGCGTGTGCGTGTGCGTGCACGTGCGTGTGCGCGTGTGTGTTGTGGACTGGGAGTGGTGTGAGGCAATATGTCTGAAATAGTACTGTGTTTTTCTATGTATTAGATACAAGTATAATGTATGTGTGTGTGTGTGTGTGTGTGTGTGTGTGTGTGTGTGTGTGTGTGTGTGTGTGTGTGTGTGTGTGTGTGTGTGTGTGTGTGAGTGAGTGAGTGAGTGAGTGAGTGAGTGAGTGAGTGAGTGAGTGAGTGAGTGAGTGAGTGTGCGTGTTTGTGTGTCTGAGAGAGAGAGAGAGAGAGAGAGAGAGAGAGAGAAATAGTGGTGTGAGGCAATATGTCTGAAATAGTACTGTGTATTACTATGAGGTGTGTGTGTGTGTGTGTGTGTGTGTGTGTGTGTGTGTGTGTGTGTGTGTGTGTGTGTGTGTGTGTGTGTGTGTGTGTGTGTGTGTGTGTGTGTGTGTGTGTGTGTGTTGGGGGGGTGCGTGTGTGTTGGGGGGGTACGTGTGTGTTGGGGG
>NC_139952.1:20476335-20481335 GCF_963454915.1 Gymnoscopelus microlampas
ACCCCTGGGCCGACAAGTTCAAAACTTTTAATCCCTATCTGATTGGATCAGATTTGGATTTTGGGAAATTCAAAACCAAAAATCAGGATTGAGATCACTCTGATATTCCATCAGATCAGGAAATCCAATCCAAGCTGTAATCTGGATCAAATCTTCAAAATGGGTAGTTTAAAAAAACATAGGATTGCCTTGATCCCACTGGAGGGCTGGATTTGCAGTGGATTACCAAAGCAAAACACACTTTAAAATTGATTTAAACATATGTTTCAATATAAATAAGGTTGTAAATTGAAATAATACATAATTTGTACAACTTTTATGTTTATGGTTGAATGTATCACTTATTCAGTGGCCTCTTGCCAACCTCTCAGAACAGTGTATTCAACCAAATAAAGAGTTTGTGATCATAACATTATCACCAAATTCATTCAAAAAAGAAATGAAATGTTAATAAAATGAATTAATTTTTAGAACACTGATATTCAGGACCTGGTAATCTTGAAAAATCTGAATCTGGATCAAGTTGATCCTATCCTGAATTTCTTTGAACTCCCGGCACAAAATCTGTCTGGGTTGTCTGATCCTGGATCACAAAATATAGGATTTCAAAATCTGATCCTATCAGATAAGGATTAAAAAAATGTAACTTGTGGGTTGAGGACCGATAAGTAAAATCTCCCTATTCCCGAAATTGCTTTCTGACAACAATAGTATGTGGCCTTCAGTACAGGTATGTGTATGTGTCACAAATCGGCCCATTTTCTAAGGGGTGAAATCTGCCCGCAGTGCAGAAGGCAAGGAGTCACCTATATCATTCTGTCAGACCACTCATGCTTTCTTTAGCGCTTTAGTGCCATATAGGGGTAGCACTAAAAACGTGCATGAACAGCATTAAATGACGCGGAGGACTGACTGGAGATGTTTATGCTGCTGCTCTTCTGGCTGGTCTAATAACATACCTTACCCTGGGGGTAATAAAACAGCAGAGAAAGGAGAATTGATGATAATGCTGAGGGGAAAAACGGACCAACAGATTATGCACCTGAGGTGATACCTGCAGTCTGTGATTAGAGAACAGTCAACTAACCCATTCTGTTAACTGCTTCAGGCCTATTCTGTATTTTTCATTTAGTCGTTAATAACATGCCCAAAATAGTGATGCCAGGTTGAAAGTGGTTAACTCATTGGCTTTTGGCATGACTTCTCCTTAGCCCAGGGCCAATACAGGCTGTCTATACAAAAGTTGAGAGTAGGCTAACTGAAATTGAGTCCTTGTTATTATAGTTAAAGCAGCAACATGTAGTTTGGGGTATCAGTGGCCACTTTGGACACAAATAACATGGCAGCCAACGTCTTTGACTTCATTACCCTTTCTAATCAAAGGGGGAGGCCATAGCTGAGTGGTTAGTGAGGCCGCCTAGGGCGCCAGAGGCCCTGGTTGCCCCAGGTTTGATTCCAGGCCAGCCCAGCATATGTGTCGATGAAATGAAATTTGTCCCTGAGTAAGACTCTTAACCCCTATTTGCTCACAGGTCCTCATTGGAAACAAGACCGCAAGGACTTTCATGAACGACCTGTTAAAAGGAATTATCCTTATCCTTATCCTCTCTGTCTGGCAAGGATGCACTGTGATTCGTCAGTCTTCGCTTTGACTGGGAGTTCTTCCTTGCCAGGATGAAAGTCATGTCTCCCCTATAGTGCGTGACAACGTCTCGTCACCACGGGGGGGCGTGGCATAGTAGCTGCAGACATACTTGGGGGGCAATGTTAAGTCAACCTGGTTTATACCCCCCAAAGATGTCCGCGCTACCAAATGACACTTGTTGACGCCCTGTAACGAAGAGGTCCTCCTTTACTCTTTTGCACAGTATATTCGCACAAGGATATTGGATCATAAGAGGAATGTGCAATATGTTTTAGTGCAATATAATTTGGCAATATATGGGATGTTGGATTGTGATTTTAATACTGCTTATGTCTGTCTGTTCCAGGGTGTTCGGGCAAAAGAGTCCCCAGGGTGCCCGAGCACCATGTATGGGTGGACTGGACCACAGTAGAAGAGAGAGGGGGGTTTTGTGTTATATGTGTGGTATATTGGAAGCTGCTAATAATGTGATAATGTTTGTTTTGCCATAGGGTGCTTAAAGGACAACTTTGTTTTTTTACAACCAATGTTTATGTTTTAGATTGTAATTAAAGTAAATAAAAGATGAGTGTTAAAAAATGTAAATTTACTGCTTTCTATAGTTTTAGCAATTTTCACAATCTTTTTTACAGTGTTTTCACAGTGGGCGGGGGCATTCTGTCCGGTGGCTAAATATGTATTTTTTTAACACATTAACCCGGCGTTTTCTTTATTATTATTTACAGTAGCTCTTCTAGCCCCCAATAACTCACATCTGGCCATCTCAGACAGCCGGACCTTTTTTATTGTGTAAAAAAGACATATTTAGCCACCGGACAGAATGCCCCCGCCCACTGTAAAAAATATCGCAAAAAATGCTAAAACTATAGAAAGCAGTAAATGAAAAAAAAATTACACTCATCATTTATTTACTTTAATTACAAGCTAGAATATAAACCTTGGTTGTAAAAAACCAAAGTTGTCCTTTAAGTTATATGTTTTTGCCAGGGTTATTGATTCAGATGTTTTAATGGAATATTGTGGTGTAGATTTGTTGCATGTTTGAAGTAACCTGCAACATGGTTGAACCCACACTGATTGACTCACACTGATTGGCTCAGCTGAGTATAAAACGCTGCCAGAAACAAACACACTCAGTTTTAGTTGTAGGACAAGGAAGGACATGGTGGAGCTGCCGACCACCATGCCACCGTCTGCTGCTGATGCCCTTAACCTGTACACTTTGGATGAATAAAAGCGCTTTGGTTGCAATTTACACCTGACTCTGTGCTGTTTCCAGCCGCTTATTGGGCCAGTCCTTTACACGCCCCCTTCAGGATTTTTTGGTACGCATTATACATAGTAATACAGTCAAGCCCCCAGGGACCCCCCTGAGTCTATACATTTATGAAAGGATGATTGTTATTGCTTAAACATTTTAAGCCAGGATTGCTTAAACATTTTAAGCAATAATGATAATTAAAGAATATATATTTTTACCGACAGCAGCTGAAGTCCTTGTCATGTCTGTCTGTCCATCAGTCCCTCCTGGTGCACACAACACCACTGACCACTTTCTTAACACGCTGAGGAAGGCTTGACGCCAAAATGCTATTAATTAAAAAGTAGTGTTTGTTTAACTGGCAGTCTTGACTTAGGGGGCGAGATGGTCCGGTTGAGGGGGCCCTCAACCGCCGCCCCGTGACGCCGGACCTGCATAGTGCTGCTTTAATTTGCTGTGTATTTGTATAGTGGTGTTGAAGTGAGTCATTGCATCAGGAGGATCTACAGGGTGATGTTGCAGTAAAGTGTCTGCGTCGATCTCCAGCGGCAAACTCAAAAAACAAGACTTTTTTTGTTCTGTGACCTGAATAGCTGCTGCAAGCCGAGTTCATCATCACATAGCGAATCCTCACTCACGTCTGGTGCGGCTCCCAAGGCCTCTCCACGCAGCCTGAATACAAGATAGCCACGTGGTACACAGCCGTGAATTAACCATAATGTGTGTACGTGTGCACGTGGAGGAGATCCGAGGCCAATCAGGGGTAGTGTAAGCGACGCGAGCATACTGTACAACCAATGTGGCTCCTGACTGAAATAGCCCCATGGATCTTAATAACGGGGACACAGCTTCCTGGCGCCATGGCAGCTGACATCTATCTGAGTCACCCAGGTTCATGTGAAACAGAAAGCGGAGGAGGAGGGGGGGGGGGGGCACAAAAGAGGGCACAGAGGGAGGAGCAGACAGGACTTCTTCTGTTGGTGCTTATCTAACACCTAATAAAGCGCTGTTAGTTGTTGGGTGTTAGACCCGTCAGTGTTCATCACACACAGCGGCGGCGATGACAGCAGATCAAGGGGTGGCATACCGGGGAGTAGGGGGAGAGTCTTCCTGAGAAAAGAGGGGAGCAGGAGAAGTTCCAGGAGGCGGAGGAGAGTGTGATTGGAGAGAAAGGAGGAGAACGGTTTAGAATAGTTTGAAGAGAGAGAGAGAGAGAGAGAGAGAGAGAGAGAGAGAGAGAGAGAGAGAGAGAGAGAGAAATGAGGCTGCTGAATCCCTGAGGTAAATATGGGGCCTGGTCAAGAAAACTACAGCATGTGCCATACTGTACTCATTTGTAGCCTTATTTACAGCATGCAGTCTGGCACAATGGATACAGGTTAGTCCGTCATAGACCCATGGGGCAGTATTGTAGTAGTATTGACTTTGTGACACTGATGACAGTATGACTGATAGTGCTCACGTTGTCACATAGTTGCCACAACATTGTATTCTACTCCCTTTGCAGTTTGGGGGCAATCCACAAACGTCTTGTTTAACAGCGCCATATGTGACCTAAAAATCCGTCTTATCCACCTGAAAACATTTTCTTATGTTTTTTGGGGACACTGAACCTCAATAGACGGTCAGGATTCTGCCTCAAAAGCAGGGCTATCACCTTTTTTGTAAGACTCGTCATGTAAGAAAGTTACAAGAAAGTTGGGACACTAGAGACTTGCCACCAGATGGCACTGGTAGGTTAAACATAATGCTTGACTAATGACTTCCTCCAAGTCTATGAATGGACTATTAAACTTTTGCTCAGAACTTCTCAGATTGGAACCATTCATATTTTTGTCAAAACAGGGCCATTCATTTTCATGGTATTAAGCAAACAAGGCATTAGAAAAATGTGGGTCCCAGCAGGCACCTCAACATAGTACAATACATGCAGCCCCCCCCCCCCCCTGAGAGATATTTACTACAGTAACAAATGTTTACACCTGTAATGCATCGCATGGAAAGTCCATGGAGACTGCAATGCACTATTCTGACGATTCTGCCACATCCTCCACAGGGAAATTTGTCACACGCCTTATCACACATGCGGTATGC
>NC_139952.1:20486335-20528835 GCF_963454915.1 Gymnoscopelus microlampas
ATCAGATCACCTTCAAATCATGATAACTCGGGGCCAGTAGTCAGTATTATGTGCTCCAGAACACTGTAGTTTATCTGGACCTCCTCATCAAACATCTGACATCTATGTAATTACTTTGAATGTGTGTGTGTGTGTGTGTGTGTGTGTGTGTGTGTGTGTGTGTGTGTGTGTGTGTGTGTGTGTGTGTGTGTGTGTGTGTGTGTGTGTGTGTGTGTGTGTGTGTGTGTGTGTGTGTGCGTGCGTGTGCGTGTGGGTGTGCGTGTGTGGGTGTGGGTGCTTGAAGATGATAAGATGTTTAGTTTCGACTTTAGCCACGTGTACTGTAACTAAACACACAGCGAAAGGTAAACCAACAACAAAACCAACAGATATGGAAGCAGACAGAGAGCGAAAGAGAAGGAGGGGCATATAACTTGTGCAAGTATGTCTCAGTATCTCTCTACGACTTCCTTTGGCTCATTCCCTGCATAGCTCTCTACAGACGAATGCTCAGTCATTTCACATAGTGAGGAAACCCACTGATCAAAACAAGAACACGTTTCTGTCGGAGGCTGCTCAGGGGTTTGGAGGGACCAGTAGGACTCTTTGTCTTTCTGCAGGCAGCAGTGGTTCAAATGTCTATCCTGTATACAGAGGTCGCAGGGTCAAAGTTTCTTTCCGCATCAGGACCATAATGGAAATAAATCTTTGGGCTTTATTGTGTTCTCCTGACTTTTTTGTTGTTGTTGTTATCATTCTTTATCAGAGTCTAAATACATGTTCAACTACATATTTGGTCAATGTTGATTTGAATTCGATTTTGAAACATAGATGTGAAATGTTTTTGGCGGGTATGAGCACATCATATAAATGCCTGAAATATTAATGCAATGATATTGCTAATCCTGCTACTTTATCTGAGGATCTTGGTATGTATTTACAGTTAATAATCAACTCTGGGTGAGACTGCCAGATTTGTGGTTAACAAAGAGTAAAAGGAGATTGGGAAATATAGGACAGAGAGGAGAGGCACAGGGGGTCATATAATGATACAGACTCATAGAAAAGCGTAATATGTTTTAGATCATAATGGGACACAATCAAAACACCTGTGTACGTACAGTATCTGTGTTAAATCAGCTTGTCTGTTATCTTAAAATAGCTTTTTAAAACAAGTATGGGGTTTAGCATTATTATTTGTTTTTATTTGTTGTTATTTTTGTCATTGTGCTGTTTTTAATGGCTTTGCATTATATATTTTCTCTATGGCATGTTGTAAACTGTTTTTGAACAAATGTTTTAAGTAAAAGGTTTACTGTTACACTGAGTGCATTTGTGGGTGGCACAGTAATCTCCTGTGTATCGTGCCTTTTTATCTGTCTGTCTGTCTGTCTGTCTGTCTGTCTGTCTGTCTGTCTGTCTGTCTGTCTGTCTGTCTGTCTGTCTGTCTGTCTGTCTGTCATAACTTGAGAACAGATGAGCAGATTATCATTAAACTTTGTGGATTAATAAGTTTTAGATCTAAGAGGTCAAAGGTCAAGTTCACATTCAAAGTCAAGGTCACCTTAGAGATGTAGAACAAGAGATGTTTCTGCATTGTTTTTGTTTTGTTTTATTATAATTCATTATATATATAATTCTGATGGTTGTACACATGGAGGGGCCTTGCAGTGAAGAACAGACCATTCAGAGTTTCAACAGCAACGGAAACCCAGGGAGTCCCCAAGGTATGTAGACTGCTTGGTATGACGAAGAAAGGGAGAGAGACTTAGTGAAAGAGAGAGGGAGAGAGAGAGAGAGAGAGTGATAAAATGTATGTGCGTGTGTGTGTGTGTGTGTGTGTGTGTGTGTGTGTGTGTGTGTGTGTGTGTGTGTGTGTGTGTGTGTGTGTGTGTGTGTGTGTGTGTGTGTGTGTGTGTGTGTGTGTGGGTGTGTGTTTGTGTGTGTTTGTGTGTGTGTGTGGAGAGAGAGAGAGAGACTGAGGGAATGAATGCAATGAAGCGTGGCATGCATTCCTGGCGCCACAAGGACTTTCACTCTCACCTCCGAAGAGGGAAACCATTCAGGCATTACCTGCATCCCACCTTCTTTCAGTCCTGCTCTCTCTTTCTCCCTCCCTCCCTCTCCGTCTCTCTGTTTCGGAACAGGTCCTTCGTTTTGGCACGTACAAACACAGATACTATTTGTGCAGGACATTCCTGTGGCACGGCAAGAGAGTTCCCTTCTCTGTGCCCTGATGTCATGTCTACGGGATGTGGTGACTTCACAGAATTAATTCATTAACACATCGCTCAGCTTTTACACAAAATAAAAGGCAATAAAACAGACCAAAGAAATACTTGACTTGACTTGGAATGATGGATTACTGCACTCCTCATCCTGATATATATTATTAATCTTAATCCTGTCGCTAACGTCAGTCACTGAAACGGTCACAACACGTTATTAGATTTGCTCGCTCACACACACTCACTCACTTACTCCCTCGCTTAAATTCAAACACTCATCATAGATACTATACCTTGAATAAATACTTGAATAAATGCTTTAACAGATCAGCTGCACTGGTAATTATGTCCATGATTTGTTGATTTGAAGGTCATGCATTTGTAGGGGCCTAGAAGGCCGCTATACAGACATGTGTGTGTCTGTGTGTGTGTGTGTGTGTGTGTGTGTGTGTGTGTGTGTGTGTGTGTGTGTGTGTGTGTGTGTGTGTGTGTGTGTGTGTGTGTGTGCGTGTGCGTGCGTGCGTGCGTGCGTGCGTGCGTGCGTGTGTGTGTGTGTGTGTGTGTGCTCGCGTACGTGTGTGTGTGTGTGTGTGTGTGTGTGTGTGTGTGTGTGTGTGTGTGTGTGTGTGTGTGCGAGTGAGTGTGCGTGCGTGCGTGTTTGTGTGTGTGTGTGTGTGTGTGTGTGTGTGTGTGTGTGTGTGTGTGTGTGTATACGTGCACACGCGTGCGCGTGCCTGTGTACAGTAGACCTACTATATGACACTCTGGCCTATACTCTTCTGTCTCCTGGCTCCCAAGCTGTGGAATGACCTCACCCCAATCAGGACTGCAGGGGTTAGCATACTCTCCTTCACTGCAGTCTCAAAACTCACCTCTTCAAACTCTATACCTCACCCTGTAGCACTCCTCATTAATAGGCCTTTTTTCCCAGGGTCCTTGTTGTTAGGTTGCTGTGATTACCCATATCGTGGGTAACTGTGGTTACCCATATTGCCAGCACGTTGGAGGCAAGTCTGACTTCACGGACCCGAGACCTCCACTTTTGGAGGTTTGTGACATGAAATTCCATATGGGCATGGCTGACATCATGTCATCATAGTGATGAAGAGAGCATCAGAACTGCAGAAGAGGGCAGTATTGAGCAGATACCAGGCTAGCGTTCACCTGCAAATAAGCATTAGAGCAGAGCAACATGTTGTTACTTCGCATTGTTATGTTATTTATCATCACTGTCAGGTGGAAACCTTGTATGTCCAAAACCGGTCCTTTTTTATAATTGTTTTAAAAACATTTTAAAATAGTGCAAATAGCTGATATACAAGCTCACAGGCACATCGCTAGCTATGTGTTGTGAGCTTGCAGTAGATCTGCTATTTTCACTACTTTTGTGCGTCACTTTAATGAAGCAGGGCATTCATTTACAGAAAAAAACATATAAAGCTGAAATATGGACATACGAGGTCTCAGCCCGACAGCAAGATATACTGTTGGCTTGTTCACAAATGCTTGTGTTTTGGTATCCTATAGGTTTGCAGCACTTAATTGATTTATTTTTACTCTGTAAGGTTTCATGCAATGTTTTTATTTTGCACTTTGTAAGTTGCTCTGGATAAGAGCATCTGCTTAATACCTGAATTGTAAATTGTAGGCAGTGGCAGGTGCCATATAGGCCTTTATCAATCCTAATCCAAAGTTATCTATAAGCCACAGATAAGTGAAATGTTGCGTGCGTGCGTGCGTGTGTGAGACTGTGAGAGAGAGAGAGAGAGAGAGAGAGAGAGAGAGAGAGAGAGAGAGAGAGAGAGAGAGCATGGAGAACAGAGAGAGAGAGAGACAGATGGCAGATCAGATACTAATGACAGCATGGTTCATAGACCTTAACATGTACTATGTGGGTAATTGAAGGTATCCGGAACCAAGACATCCTACAAATACTACAGCAGCTGAAACTGGCGTCAGGCCAGGCAGCTTCCCCCAGTTATGAGCTTGCGTCAGCTACAATTGCACACCAGAGCAGTGCCGTAATAGCATTTTTTCAGGACTCACAAATTACCCCTCTCCTCCCATATAAATGTGTGTCTTAAATTATTCAGATACATGCATTGCAAAAACCTGTTGCAGAGTTAACTGCAGGTTGTTCAGCACAGTGGTGGAAAGTAACTAAGTACATTTACTCAAGTATTGTACTTAAAAATAAAATAAAAATGTAAAATGTTGAGGTATTTTTTAATTTACTGGAGTATTTCCAATTTTCTATATATTTACTTCTACTCCACTACTTCTCAGCATGCCAACAATACTTTTGTACTTTTACTCAAGTCAATTTTGAATATCGGACTTGTAGGCTACTTGTAACAGAGACTTTCTACAATAGGGTATTGCTACTTTAGTTAACTTTTGACTTGTACTATGTGAGTAGGCTACCATCACTGGTTCAGCATAACCTGTTTCTGTCGCACACGGTCCAGAAAGCGTATTAGTAGTTATTATAATGTCATTATATAACCTGCAAAGAAACATTCCAAAGTTCTCTTAGTTGCATTCTAACGTCCCATGTCAGGTAAGCTATTCAACTTGTTATAATAATGGGAACATAATTTGGCACGGTTTGGTTGGGTTGGGTTGTGTTGATACAATGGGCTCTTTTCGTACAACTGTCGCTCAAAAGGTGCGTGCTCCTATGGGCTATGTTGCTAGGCAACCAACAAGCCCAACCCACCTTTTGTAGTGGATTCACCTAAGCGACGCTCAAGCCTTGAAAATAGCAGACCTACAAGCCCACAAAGCATACTATCCGCGACACGTTGTGAGCTTGTAGGTCTGCTAATACACACCGTCGTGCGGTGAAGTATGCTTTCACGTGAGCAGTGGCGTAAAGTAACTGCGTACATTTACTCAAATACTGTACAAGTACAATTTTTTTTTTTACTTTACTGGATTATTTACAATTTTCAATACTTTTACTTCTACCCCACTGGGCCACTAGATCTCAGAGGCAAATATAGTAGCTACTTTTACTCCTCTACAATTATTTGAAAACTTTAGTTACTAGTTTGTAGACTTTGATTATTATTACAAAACATATATTAACCACTTAGCCGATCTGCAAGCTTGTAGATCTGCTATTTTCAAAAGATATTTTGTACATTTTATACAAAACTTGTGAAATGGGACATTCTGCATAAGGAGTAGCCTACTTTCTAGTTTTAATTGGTACGCCTTCTCTACATTGCAGTATTGATACTTTTACTTAAGTAAAAAAAAAAGTAATACTTTTTCCACCACTGCTTGTTGCAGGTCTGCTAATACACCGTCTTGCGGCGAAGTATGAATGGGGCTTTTCACGTGAGACAACTCGTAGGGATTCCATCCAATCAGCGGCGCGGACAGGTGCTTCTCCAGGAGAGTTTCGGAGGCGGAAACCTGCAGGTCGAGTAGAGAGAGAGACGAGTAGACGCTCCTTTATAAATATGTCACTTCATTTCACTCCTTCTCTAAGAATTGCTCAAGCTAGGGTGAAGAAGATGATCTGTCAATGAGCAAAGCGGAGAGATCAAGTCGATCACTGGATCTGGGGAGATGCAAGGCGACAAGTCAATGCGTAAAATGGATAGTTTTCGTACTTTATAAAAAAAAAAAGGACCTGCCAACCTGCTGCTGTCACAGTTGTTCCAAGCTCTCCCTCCCGACACTGACGAGGAAACAGAACGGGCCCGTGGACTTGTCTCTCGCCAGGACAGTTTAGCATACATGTAAAAGTTAGTTTGGGAGAATTGGGACCTTTCGAAGTTTTTATTTTTTTATTTAGTTTGCTCCATTCTTGCTGTGCCAATAACTCAGGTGAGTGATAGAGGATGAGTTGGGTGCGTTTGCGCATTGCTCAACCGTGAATCACTGCTTAGGTTTTGCACCACTCATTGAACCTGTTTTACAGAGAAGTTAAACATAGTTGCACTGTTGTTGGTTATTCCCTTGAATTAGAAGGAAGCACGTTGCCTTATCAGTGGACTGTAGTTATCCAAATAGTGACTCTGGTTGAATAGGTCAAAACAAGACATTTAATATGAGGGTAAATCAACCATTGAGGGTGAAACACAAGGAGGCTGTGATGACAATGATGCTACAGTAGGCTACTATTGGTTAAACAATGATTAATACACTTGTTTAAAAAATGTCGTTTCTGGACAGTATATTCTGCTTAAAGAGCTAAAGTTTTAGGTCAATATATAGCCTACTCCCAACTGACCTAAACAATAAAACACTACATTCCTCATTTGCATGTAGAAGCTTCATTTATCAGGTAGATATTGTTAATTCTCTTTTACAATATAATCAGCATTGTTTTCTTCTATGCACCTGTTACTCATTCTCAGTTGTGCAGAAGAACCCCAGATCAAAAATATTAATGGTAATAAAGATATTTTAAGGAATATTGTATTGTGATTTATGCTTTAACAGACTAGAGGGGATGAGATACAGGAAACAAATGAAACATGATGCAATAAAAAATCAGTTGGCCAGATCAGATTAGAATCTACAATTTGGGCATGTGGCACACGTATGGCCCTGCCCACTGAACAAGACTTTGATTGAAGGGCCTGCACGTCACGATGATGAGGAACACTGATCCCAATAAGTAAGCCTTGCCGGGCCATGAGGCCCATAGGGCAGGAGCCTATCTCCTGTTTCTGTAGTGTGAGGCAGCTTGATGTACAAGTACACACCCTGGACATGACAGTATATCGCAGGGACTTACCCCCAATCCAAACCTTGATGGTGAATGCCAAGCAGGGAGGTATTGGGTCCCATTCTTATAGTCTTTGGTATGACCCGGCCGGGGGATCTGAACTGATCCCAATACTGTTGTTAAAAATACATCTCCATCATCCATGTTTGTTGAGAGCAGGCTGCCATGGTTACCCAATGTTTCCGGTCAGGCCAGTCTGACGTCATATTGATTACTCGAGCATCGAGGCAGCTCAACTTAAAAAAAAAAAAGTTTTCTGTGGAAGAGAACTTCCTTGAGCAATAGATGAATTAACAATGTGCTTCGTTGTGTTTAGGTTGCAGTCCCATCAGTGAAAAATGGCAGAGAGGGCCCCATGGTGGAGGGCCTTCCTGGTGAAGAGGAAGAGTGGAGGATCCAAGGATACAGCGGCCCCTGCTCTGGACCCTGATTTCAACCCATTCGAGACGCGGTCGGAGAAGCCCAAAGACCCCACCGCAGCCACCAAGACCCCCGAGGTTGACAAGTCTGCCCCTCAGGTCCAGCCGGAACAGTCCCAGACTAATACGGGCACCAGCCTGCTCAACGATGAGACCTTTGATGACTCGCAGATGGAGTCGGTCTTCAACGAGCAGACATGCCGCAGGAACATGAGGGTATCCCGGTCAGGCCGCTTCAAGGAGAAGCGGAGAGTGCGCTCCAGCCTTCCCGTCGAGGAGCAGGAGACAGACAAGCTGCCGTCTGGGAAAGAGGACCGGCGGTGACAGGGATGAAGAAGAGACAGCAGAAGGGAATGAAGGACTTCTTTTATATTGAAGAAGGGGTAGAATGCATGAAAACGTGCTTCATACACCTCATTTTGAAGCGTGTGACCATTGGGACGGTTATAATGAAGATGATAAACACTGCTTTGACTTTATAGCCCAATATGGTCAGAACTAGAACATCCATGAAGCTGATGTTTTAAGAAACCATTTGGACACTGTTTATGCAACTGTTTTGCATATTGACTTGGTTTGATGAGGCCACAGTAACAAATGTACAGTGACTTGATGATTAACTAGAATTGTGTCATATGTTTTGAGAATGGTTATTGAACCATTCGCGTAAAATATGCCATAATACAAAGGGGGCGGGGGGGGGGGGAGGGGTGCAAAGTTGCAGCAAGCACTTCAGAGATAAACATGTAGTTTACGTGCCATCGGGCCACTGTTTTGGTCACGGACAGTGTTGTGATTAGCCGAGTGATTCACCCATCCACGAGAGAAGGAATATGAGTTAATTGCACACAATAAAATCCTTAGTATTTAAAAATGGGCCCAAATATAACCACATGTGTCCAGAGTTAAATTAACACTGAGTTATCTATTGTAGGATGTCATTCTTTATCAATGCACAAGACAAAGTTTTATGTACGTACTGTATTTCCAGGAACTTATTGTCCTTAGTATGTTTACATTATTGCTATATTAATTTGTATCATTTTATCTTTTTTTAAACGATCATTGAACCAAATTTATGTTTGTTGATTCTACAGGGTTAGAAGGATGCTTACAGATGATTTACTTACATACAGTAGTAAAAATCTGTCAGTGGCAAAAAGCAGCTTCTTGTTACATACTTGTACTAAGAATGGGAAGGATTTAATTGCTAAATTGCTAAATTCTTGTGTAAATGCCTAATGTCCACTAGCAATGCCATAAATGAAGGATGAAATTCTAACAGCATATTCCGTTACCTCCACAAGAAAACTACTGCGACTCAAAATGGAGTTGAATATTGTTCTCTTAACCACTTGAACCCTAGCGAGGGAGGCCAAAAATAGACCCCTGGGGGACCCCAGTTATTTCGCTGTTTGTGCCTGTATGAGTGAGTGACAAATAACCCTTGATTCTTGAAGTACTGTGTAGGGTTTAAGTGGTTTAAAAAGGACAGAGAAATATGACCAAGTACCTAAAGATGAGGCTGCAGTAGTATGGTTTGCATTATAGTTAAATGTATTTTGTGTGGTCTAATTTAATGAAGGCAGAATGCAATGAATAAATAAACACTTTAATTCATTTTTATGCACATGGTGCTGCGTGCATGTGTTTTTATGAGAGTTACATTCTTACACCAGGAAATATAGGTTCTACACCAGTGCAGTAACTGGCTATCCTGAACCCTGCCTGGGCTCTGAACACATACTGTAGTGTAAGCCTACAGTGTCATCAGTGTCATATTGTCTGAGAATGGTAATTACAACGACTTAGCAGTATTTATGCAACCTATGCATGTAAATTATACTGCTCTGTCATTCAGAGGAAGCAGCATGCTTGTGTTACCACATTCCTTTAACTATTGACGTGTGTCTTCACTTAATGCAGTCTTTACGTAACAGATTTACATTTGTGGATAGCATTACAACATTATACATACTCAATTGCAACCCAAGTGTCCACTTAACACACAGACACCTTATAACTTAAGACAGATATTGATGTCCTGTGAATTGTATACTTCTTTTAAATTTGGGAGGTACATATTTAGATGATAGTAGTATGTTGCAATGCCATCTTTTCAACACCAGAGGGTAAAAATGTGCTACCATCGATTTAGCCATAGAATAGACTGAATAGACTACAATATGGAATGGAATATAGAAATTTGATCATTGACTCCTGCATATACTCTTGTGCGCTTGCACATTACATGGACTACTAGGAACTGATGCCTGTTAAAGGGGTAATTCACTTTAAAACACTTCTGGGGTCATTTTAATGTCTACTTACTTGGGCTTTTGTGTGCAACTCAACATTTAGATATTTGATGTTCATTATATAAGACATTTTTGTATTATTATTATATTAATTATCTTTAATTACAAAAACAATACTGTGTATATATATATATATATATATATATGAAAAAAAGTTAATGAAAAAATAATTGAAAGAACCCAGTCCCAATACCATTATCCCCCACATCTATTTTTTATTTATGTTGGTTTAGTCCTTGACTATTACTCTTACCTATTATTCTCCTGTGTTTCATTCTCACTTTTAGCATTAAATGCTGAAACAGTTATAGCCTACAATAATGCTAAGATACAATTTGTAATTAGCATTATTGTAGGCTATAACTGTACCTCTGTAGGCCTACTTAATGCAAACTGTTAATACAGTATTCAAACTGCTTGCTTACACACCTGTTTTCCCCCCTGGGAATCAATAAAGGTTTATCTTAATAGCAAAGACTAGACTATAATATAGTAGACTGGGTTAGATTAGATTAAACAATATTGCTAGACTACAATAGAAATTGACTGGATCTGATTTTACAGTAAATATAAATGTACAGATAAATCATCTGTGAGGGGCCATTAATTAAGACTAATTTGCCCTGGGGTAAATTGGCTCCCGACCTGCCAAAACCAGTTCTCATGTATGCATAATGATTATTACATTTGACAGGTTTTACACTGTGGGAAAGTTCTCGTGCAACAGCTAAATCAAGTTTGGAAATAAAAAAAGAGCCAATGAATGAATGCTCTGTTTTGATTGGTCAAGGAGGACAGTGTGTGGAGCGGCAAGGTGGGGCCTCGTAGACTACTGTAGTGGTCGAAGAGAACAGCCCAACTGCCTGGTAAACAAGGACTCGCAAAAAATAGAAATTGTTTATGTTGACGCAAAGCTGCATGGAATTACTCTGTAACTCTTTTTTTGGACAACTTTTCTGGACCTGAAGAAGCATAGCTTTTGGTTGTTCTTGCTGCAACTGAAGTCTAGTTATTGAAAAAAAACGAATGTCAACCTTGCTGTCCCTGCTCAGGCAGCAGCATTATAGGAATACGGTGTCCTCGTTTGTCTAAATATATCCAGCTGGGCAGCTTGTCACCGTGTCCCCGGACAGAGAGGAGAGGAGCTGCACTATGAGGGCAGAAGTCTGCTGCAGTCTGCGAGCTCAGCAGGTGTAATTCTACTATTATCTGAAGGTACGGTGAACCAGCCTACATAGCGGGACGCTTGTTGTTCAAGAATAGACCACAGGTAGCCTACTGTACTTCGGTATTATCTATAACAGTCGTCCATCGTCAAACTAGTAAGTAGGCCTAAAACTCTTCTTTTATTCGACATGAATAGGATCATTTGTCTGAAGCTCCCCATGTAATGTTTGGAAATAACGGGCAGCCACACTAGGTAGCTCTACTGAGAGACTATCAGTGATAATGATGATGATAATGATCTTTATTTATATAGCACCATTATAGAATGCAACTCAAAGTGCTTTGCACAAAAAAAGGAAGATCATAAAAGAACATTTTAAAATAGGAAACAATCAAATGTGCAGAAAATTATATAAAACAGATGGAACAGAGCATGGGCTTATCAATGTTTTACCTTTTTCTGTTCCTGCAGCATGGTAATATAGGCCTATGCCTGAGTTTGAACCTGTTCACCTGGTTCTTGCTTCTGTCTTGCAGTGGGGTATAGCCTATACTGTATGTGTTATAGATGTATAGTAAGGACCATACAATGTTTATTCACTTGTGGAACTATCTCTCTGACGTTTGCCTCAAGCCTATAAGCATTAACAATTTATTTGTTACAGGGCAGTGTAACGGATTGTGTGTAAAGGACAGACATGCATGCATGCAGAACCAATGGGAAGAACTGTTCTGTATATCACACCTGTTCTGTCTGAGCTCGCCAACTGTTGACCAGCACAGCCTCGTTTTTAAAAATCAACATTGACTGCGTGTTACAGAAGCAACTTGACACAGATATGCAGACAGAAATAGAAAGAAGGGATAGCCTGCCAGTTGCATAGAGAGCAACAGCACACACACACACACACACACACACACACACACACACGCGCACACACACACACACACACACACACACACACACACACACACACACACACACACACACACACACACACACACACACACACACACACACACACAATCATAATACACACACACACACACACACACACACACACACACACACACACACACACACACACACACACACACACACACACACATACACGCACACACACGCACACACACACACACACACACACACACACACACACACACACACACACACACACACACACACACACACACACACACACACACACACACACACGTGTGCGCGCGCGCGCGCACACACACACACACACACACACACACACACACACACACACACACACACACACACACACACACACACACACACACACACACACACACACACACACACACACACACAGAGGCATAAAGAAGCAAGTGATTCACATCAGTTAACTTCACATTAAGACCTCAGGCCGGGAATTAGCAAAGCTCTGCAAACACAAACAGGTTATTTTCCATGCTTCACTTTAATTGCTAAGTGTCCTGGTATCCACTGAAAATTGAAAATGAACAGTCTTCAGTTCTTTTCGTCTCCCTCCCATGGACAAGCTTGTGATCATTCATGATGCCATTACCTTGGTGGAGGTCTCAGACTCTGTGATTACCAGTGCTGTTGCTATAGAGTGCTGTAATCAGGTTGCCAACAACATGACTAGTTTGAATCAGAATGTGATAAGGTACAGTACCATGACCTCAGGTGAGGGATTTCCTGAATCAATCAATGATTCAGGTTTTATTTATATACCACATTTCAAAAATGAAGTGCAGTGTAATGCAATTAACTGAGATAATAGAAAACAAAATCATGTGGACCGTGGGATCCACACTAACTGCATATCGATAACTTTATATGTACTGTATCCTGAATATGTTTGCACAACTTATAGATGGCTAACTTCCTGCATCGTGAAAAGTGCAGCATGCATGAACAGAAATAAATAGGTTACATCAAGTGAAGGTTGTAGGACAAGGTTCTTAATTGCCATGGGTAGGTTGTCTTTTTAATTAATTACATGACCACCTGCAGCAATTGATATTTCGATCCACAAGAGATATTTTACAAGCAGCATCTTATTCTCCTTGTGAAATCAACATGTCTGGAAAGAGATCTTGTGTTCTCTCACTTGATAACATGTTCCTCAAGAGCTGCACTGATATGTTTTCCAGCCAGTCTGCACATAATGACGGTGAAAGCATTTGGCCAGTGAGGGTCTACGGGTTAGGGGGGCTGTTAACTTTCTACACAACATGCACCATTGTTTCTGTCCTCTGCCCCTCCACCGGGCATTGTGGGAAAACAAGAGGGAGGGGGGTGTCTCAGATTTCCCCGGAGAGGAAGGAGCACTCACTGTTTCCTGTTTGTGAGGCTGGGTTGTGAAAGCTCTTCCTGTTCGGATGAGAGGGGAAGAGGTCACAGAATCTGACCCTGTCCATGGTAGCTGCTTCTGTCATGGAAAATGAAAGTCCTCCGTCCTAGAGTTCGGTTACGCTCACTGGTCGTCGGTAGCCGTGTCTGAATACATTGGTGAGCAGGGCGTACCAATGTACTTAAAGGACGACTTCACCCATACAGTATCTTCATATAATTGGTCCTCACTAATGCTCATGATAAAATGGTTCTTTCCATTTCCTGTCTCATAGGAGGGCTGTGGACACTTCAGAAACCCAGAGACATCATCGTTAGGCAGTTTCTTTTTTCCAAACAAGATTTCAAAATCTTTATTTTTATTTGTATTAATGCGAGAACAATGGCTTCCATTATAGCATGCTAACTTTCCAGTAATAGAAAGCCTGCAGTTTCTATTAGCTTGGATTCCTCATCGATGATGTCACTGTCCACAGTCCTCCTCTGAGACACAGACCGAGTAGACAAAAATGGTGCCATATTATAATGAGCATTAGCGAGGACCAATTATATGAAGATAGGTTGAAAGTGGGTGAAGTCGTACTGTAATAAATATTGTTATAGGCAGGTTAATATCAGTACAATCTGCACCATCAATGATTTGTACAATCAACCACAATGGTTTTCCCCCCATCAAGACATTCCTAAATACATGTAGAAAAGTCTTATCTTTGACTTGCTTCTTTCAAATATAGGCACTTGAATTTGGACTGACCTGAGAAATTATAATGCTGCCATAGTAATAATACATTATTTGCATTTGTGTAACTCAGATTATATTAGTTTGAATGTGTGGTTAACAACAAATTAAACAGAAATTGATGGATGCATAAACTGCATATATTGATTATCGCTATCAGCCAATACAAGTCAGATTCACGTACTATGTAGCGTAGGTTTTGGTATAGTCTAGACTCTAGACTATACAATCATGTACGGTCACGAGTTTGACACCGCTGGTCTAGAGTCTATACCAGCCTAGGCTGGTATAGACCTAGCCATATTGCTTATAGTGACTGTGAATGTGTTTGTTGCCTGTTGCTACAGGGTAGTCAATCACAGGTGTTATCTTCTACAGGTATCTGAAGTCAGTCATGCCTGTGCCTCCTCCGCCTCCTCCCCCTCCACCTCCCCCCGCGCCTCCTCCACCACCTCCGCCTAGCACCGCCCTGCCACAGGTAAGGCTGTGTCTTCTTTTACTGCCAAGTCTGAGCTCAGTGAGCTTTTCAAGAATCGGAATCGATTTCATTGGCACAGCACATTCTCACGTACAACAGAACTTGACTTGGTCACGTTAACGGTTTCACACAATACGACAAGGCAATATTACGAATCCAATATAGAAATTGAAGTGGGAATTGGATTACAGTGAGGACCCGTCCGTCTATAATCCACAGAAATGTCAGAATCTAAAGCCTAAATTTGTAAATAATTGATATAATGTTGTAAACTCCACCTGCTTGGTATCACAGATGGCTTGGTGTTGATTGGCTACATTAGCCCCAGGTGTGACATGGTTATACACACTGTTAGACATTCTATTGTAAGTTGAGATAGACTCATGTTTATTTCGTGTCCCATGTTATTGTGTAATAGTACTGTAGTACTACAGACAGCTCCCTGCTTTGGAAGGTTACAGCACAGTGCACTACATATAGGAAACATTTCTCTGTGCCAATTAGGCTAATGGTGTCAGTCAGCCGGTCAAGGGAACAGCAGCAGGATATGTCTTCTCTTTTCCTCTGTCTCCCCTCTCCCTTCACAGACACATACTCCTCCCTTCATGCAATTGTAAATACTCGCGTCATTCATTCTCACTGACTGTCAACCAAACACCTGGAGGTTATTTGCATTATTAATCAGAGGTACAGTTACTCTCTCTCTCTCTTACACACACACACACACACACACACACACACACACACACACACACACACACACACACACACACACACACACACACACACACACACACACACACACACACACACACACACACACACACACACACTCACACACACACACGGATGTATGCACATGCACATGCACATGCACGCACATGCACACACACACACACACACGGATGTATGCACATGCACATGCACATGCACGCACATGCACACACACACACACACACACACACACACACACACACACACACACACACACACACACACACACACACACACACACACACACAGACAGACAGACAGACAGACAGACAGACAGACAGACAGACAGACAGACAGACAGACAGACAGACAGACAGACAGACAGACAGACAGACAGACAGACAGACAGACAGACAGACAGACAGACACACACAAATACACACACACACACACACACACACACACACACACACACACACACACACACACACACACACACACACACACACACACACACACACACACACACACACACACACGTGGTGAGGCAGATAGCAGACACTGCATAGCAGTGTGGTGTCATATTTCTATAACGGGCCTGCAATGTTCTCATGTTAAATTTGTGCAGCCTCGACCTGCACACACAGCAGGTGTTGAAGGAACACACAGCCGAAACAAGACCCTAGCAAACATTTTGAATTTGAAGTGGCAGAGCATGATTACAATTACAATTTAGGCATGTCACTTATCCAGAGTGACTTTCAGTACATACAGAAACCAGAGTGAATGGCATTAAACCTAGTCCACAATGACAGGGGTAAATAGTCAAGTATAATGCAATGCACTTCAACATGTGTTAGTGTGTGCATGTCTTTGAGTATAGGGAGATATAATGTGGTGTTTCAAGGTTTATTTCATATCTTGGTCCGAATGTTACGTAAAATGTCCTAGGGGTGAAATTATTAATTGAGTATTGAGAATCAATTAATCAACTGACATAACATTTATCAAATCAAATTACAGTCATGCAAATATTTATTTCTACAACTTTTCAATGTCAGTATCATGGTCAATATCATGGTCAGTATCATGTCAGTATCATGTTCAGTATCATGTTAAGTATCATGTTCAGTATCATGGTTAATATCATGTCAGTACCATGGTCAGTATCATGTCAGTATCATGTTCAGTATCATGTCAGTATCATGTCAGTATGATTGTCAGTATCATGGTCAGTATCATGCTCAGTATCATGTCAGTATCATGTCAGTATCATGTCAGTATCATGTCAGTATGATGGTCAGTATATCATGTCAGTATGATGGTCAGTATATCATGTCAGTATGATGGTCAGTATCATGTCAGTATCATGTTCAGTATCATGTCAGTATCATGTCAGTATGATTGTCAGTATATCATGTCAGTATCATGTCAGTATGATTGTCAGTATCATGGTCAGTATCATGTTCAGTATCATGTCAGTATCATGTCAGTATCATGTCAGTATCATGTCAGTATGATGGTCAGTATATCATGTCAGTATCATGTCAGTATCATGACAGTATGATGGTCAGTACCATGTCAGTATCATGTCAGTATGATGGTCAGTATCATGTCAGTATCATGTTCAGTATCATGTCAGTATCATGTCAGTATGATGGTCAGTATATCATGTCAGTATCATGTTCAGTATCATGGTCAGTATCATGTCAGTATGATGGTCAGTATCATGTCAGTATGATGGTCAGTATCATGTCAGTATCATGGTCAGTATCATGTCAGTATGATGGTCAATATCATGTCAGTATGATATCCCGTATTCTGAAATGAAAAGTTGTTTTTCTCTGCTGGGTAACCATATTAAGACAGTTTGTTTGAGTTCAGGTAACGTTGTGTCACTGGAGATTAATTTACCATGAAAGTAATCATTAGCTGCAGCCCTAAAATGGCATTGTATTTACCATGTCAACCATACGGTAAATGTAAGTATACGAAACTAAGCATCTCAGTTGTACACAGTAAAATCCTCTTTTGTAACTTCAAGAGTGTATACAAATGTAACCAAATTGGCCTTTTATCCTATTTATCGTTTAGAAAATGTTTAAATTCTTTCACATTTTTTGACAAGTCGTCTATAATGACATGCCCAAAATAAAGGATGAAAGTGGTTACATTAACACTGAGGATTTCACTCTTTCTATCTGTGTTTGTCTAATGTTCTGTGTGGTTGTGTTTTTCTCCTCTCCCTCACCCTGTGTTGACGGTCTTGGTCGGACCCTCCCAAGCTCCAGTCCAGCGGAGGAGGTGGCGGCAGGAATGCCCTGCTGGCAGACATCCAGAGAGGAGCCAAGCTCAAGAAAGTCACACAGGTCAAAGACTGTAGTGCCCCCTTTGTGGACAGTAAGAGGAAGAAACAAACACACACACACACACACACACACACACACACACACACACACACACACACACACACACACACACACACACAGCGATTCAGTACTAAATGAGTCTCACATGGGCAAGTGTCCCTTACAGTAAATCATCCTCATTGGCACCGATGAGGGAAGGGAAAGAGAGACTGTGTGTGTCAGTGTGATAAAACCTTGAACAACCATGTTAATAGAGAAGCGGTGAAAGTAAAGAAGTAGAGAAGATAAAGAGCAGTTGTTTTGAAACTGCTCATGGGGAGCTTATTATGTCTCCGTCGTGGCTGTTTGAGTTCAAGGTTTCCTGGGATGACACACACACGCACGCACGCACGCACAGACACACACACACACACACACACACACACACACACACACACACACACACACACGCACACACACACACACACACACACACACACACACACACACACACACACACACACACACACACACACACGCACGCACACAAAACCAAACAAGCATACACGTGAGGAAGGAATGCCCCATGGCAGATAAGAGCACAGTAGACAAAATGGGAAATGACTGTGTATGGTGGTTAAGACAATGGAGTCACAAGAACCTAAATTTATATAATTGCCATTTTATATCATAATACTGTATGAAAGAAAAGGTGACTCGTTTGTTTTGCTATTTGTACACTCTCAGAAATGAATAGATTAACACTGAGGGTTATAGTGTGTGCTGTTGCAGCGGTGTGTACTGTGTACTGTTACATATGTTGATTCAGTTTGGATTCAGTTTTGAATCATTTAACCTTCAAGGGTCATTTTTACCCACTCCCAAAGTTTTTGCAATGTAGATGAAGAAAATAACAACAAAAACGGAATCCACAAATGTACAGTACTGTCATCTGTACACACGTATAACATAACACGATTGACAGAGTAGTACCAAATGAATCAGTATTGTCATTGATTGAACACTTTATTGAAAATGAATTAAAAAGGATAAAAGCACAAAGTCCGGAGGCTTGTTTCCATTGTGGTCCTTTGACCATGAATGGACAGGGGGCCACAAGACCACACAGTTAACCCAACTTGTTATCCACCTTGTAATTCATGTAATTTGTTAAATCCATTTTGTTTTGAGTAATTCACGTGTGTTGTTTCCCAGAGCCCAAGGCTGGAGATGTGTCCAGCAGTGTTGGTTCTTCTGTAGGAGGGGGGCCACCCATGGGACCCTCTTTGGGTGGGCTCTTTGCCGGAGGGTTCCCGACTCTCAGACCTGCAGGACAGAGAGATGCCTCAGGGAAGACCCCAGGTTGGTTTGATATTATTTAATTAGGGATGATAGGGACATGACCCGGTCCCGACCGACATTCAGGAAATACAAAAGATATACAAACAAACATACAAAGTGAACATACTTACTTAGTCATACTGTATATAGAATTATTTTGGGCAGACCAGGCCCAGGCCATCATAAATTCACACGATTTCCCCATACACTTGTGCAATCTTGTCACTGCTGACCCCTGCTGGTTGGTCTTCGGACTGGTTGGTCCTAAGGATGGTATGCGCCTCCTCCAATACACATGCAATCGCCTGCCGTGCAGTGCCACTGTGCCAGCAGAGGAACACCTTCCCTATTCCTCATAGTTCAGCACACTTACTGACAGGCACCCTTGACCAACCTGTAGCAGTCACTATTACAGCAACAGAGATTACCCTCCCCTCCCGGCTTCCCACATAAACATAAACAATTATGTTAGTATGGATGAACCACGGAGGATTCAAAGCCCTTGTCTCGGCAGTGGTGGTTAGGAACTTTACCTTTACGCCACCCGGGCGGCCAACGTTCACTTTCATTGATTGAAAATGAAATGTAGGTCAAGCTGAAACTAGTGACTAATTCAACCCTATCTATGTGGTAATGATGGCAAAGAGTTCACAACCCTCACCAAACTCGGTCACAGAGAGAGTGATTTGTATTTGGAGTAGTCTAAAAAAAAAGTTTGTAAGTACTTAGGATTTTAGTCAGTACAGTACTGTACATCGTTTGAATATTATTTACTATTTCATGTCGCTGTTCCATGTTTATCAGTGTACAGGTCCCTCCATTCTATATAGCGTAAAACTGGAGTCATTTCGTTATAAGATAAGGGAAAGTCTCGGACAGAATTATTCATATATGCAAATGTGTCCCAAGAGTTTGCATTAATGTCCTTTATGAAACTTAAGCGCTGTTACATTGTACTGGATAGCTCTAGTCATTTTGACATCAATTACTGTAGCTTCAGTTCATTTGAAGTGTGTCATTTCGCAAATAACTGTGTGTGTGCTTGTGCATGCGTGTGCAAGCGTGTAATAATAATTATTATAATAATATTTAGTTGTTTCGAGGTATTTGTTCCCTCTAAATCTGCACATACATGAAATAATTCCTCTGCATTTAACCCATCCTAACTATTAGGAGCAGTGGGGAAGTGCCATTAATATGGCGCCCGGGGAGCAATTAGGGTAATTAAGTGTCTTTCTCAGGGGCACTTTGACTTAGCTACAGCGCAGCCGCCTGCGCGTACGTGCGCGTGTGTGTGTGTGTGTGTGTGTGTGTGTGTGTGTGTGTGTGTGTGTGTGTGTGTGTGTGTGTGTGTGTGTGTGTGTGTGTGTGTGTGTGTGTGTGTGTGTGCGCGTCCGTTAAATTGTGCAACAGTACTCATTTTACCAGATCACAACATGTGTTTGATCAATATTGAAATAACAGGATTATGATAAAGAACAGAAAGCAAGAATGGGGTAGACAGAAAAGCCGTACTTTAATATCAGGTTTACCACCACCCCAACACACCCCACTCCACCCATGTGTCCGTGCCAACTTGCAAACCAACCCCACGCCCTAGTGAATTTGTGCGTCACAACGAGTCAAATTGCGAGGCGTTGTGAACTTGTACATTGGCTATTTCCGGCATATGACACGTGCAAAAGTATAAAATTTGGCTTAAGTGGTTGATGAGAGCTTGTACCTAGCCTTGTCATTTCCTCATGTCTCATGTTTTTGGTTTTGTTCATTTGCTTGTCGTGTTGTTTTTTCCAGGCCACTGTAAGTATACTATATGATATAATATACATTTTATGTTCTGTGCTCTGTGTGTGTTTTGTAGTTTTCCGATCAGCCTCAACCATAGGACTGAAGCCTCTATGGAACCAGCCTCTTTCCTTAGACGGTGGAAGCACCGCCCACCACCCCATGACGTCTTCATCCTCCGCGCCTCCCTCCCCATCTCATCTGAAGCGTTCTCCTTCCGTCCCCACCTGCTTTCCCCCTCCACCTCCCCCCGTCCCCACCTCCCCTCCACCTCCCCCTCCACCTCCCCCTGCTCCCGCCTCCTCTCCCCCTCCACCGATGCCCTCCTCTCCCCCTCCGCCGATGCCTTCCTCTCCCCCTCCTCCTCCCCCGCCTCTGGCCTTCCAGGACCGACCCGCCAGCAGGCCACCCCCCATTCCCACCTGCCCTCCGCCTCCTCCCCCCTCTCAGGTGACCAGGCCCACCTGGCTGCCCATCCAGCATAACCACCAGACTGCCACGCCCCAGCCCTCGACGCCGCCTCCCCCTCCACCTGCCGCACCCCCCTCCGCCGTCCCGGATCGCTCCTCGCAGTACTTCTACCCTCCTCCCCTCGTCTCCGAGCCGCCCTCCAGGTTCCCCATTCTGCGGGACAGCCCGCTGGGCCCCCCTCCCCCGCCCCCTCCTCCACTCCCCGCCTCCTTCACGCCCAGCTGCCCGTCCACCTTGCCCCCTCCTCCGCCCAAGGCGCCGCCCGTGCCGTCGCCGGCCATGCGTCTAGGGATGCCCCCTCTGCCGCCATCCTACCCCTGCACGGCCCCCACACGACGACCGCCTGCCGTGCCCAGAAGTGCAGGTGTGTAGACACGAGGTTCATGGCAATCGCTCCCACCTTACACTGTGTAACTTAAACTGGATTAAAGCATTTGTTAAATGCCTACTTTGTAATTGCAATTGAGAATAATCATGTAATTGTAATATTTTTATTGTCCTTTTCTTGAGATCATTTGAGTAGCAAGTCATTTAGTAAAATGTTGAATTATTAACACTCTCACCGCCAGGCCCGTAGCCTACGGGCCGATAAATCCAACTGGAAAGCGCCGATCCCGTAGCCTACGGGCCGTGGTGCTTTTTCCTTTTTTTCGATTTTTTTTTTTTTTCAATTTCCGGTACGGCACATTTCATTGTAACACCACCGGAAACAGAATTAATCGGGATCCGGTTTTGCCGATGCCGTCAGCCCTCGTTCTAATGACGAAACTGAAACTCAATTTTCTCCTTGTTGTTTTCTTCTCCTCGGCGATCACTGTTTAACATAAACCGTTCTAGCTACAACATGGAGATTCCGTTTGACACGTGGTTTTCACTGCTCGGACCAGACAGATGTCCGCGATGTTTACAAACAGTGCGCAGCTCAATTTTAAGGATTTTAACAAGGTCTATGGCGACGTGAAAAAAACTAAAAACAACAATAAAACGCTGGCACTGGTGAGTACATTATGAGATTAACCTCTGGCGGTCAATGTGTTAATATTAAATAGTACTTAAAACTGATTATGAAAGTCGGAGGTTTTCCTCTTCTATTGCTACAGGTGCAGGTCGTCTGGCCCCGCCCCCTGCTCCCCCAGCGCGCTCCCCGTCCACTGAGCTGTCCAGCCGTATCCCTCCACCTCCCCCTCCACCACCTCCACCTTTTGGCCCCTCCAGCCTCAGAAATGGACACCTCCACAGCCTGGGTGAGACACACACACACACACACACACACACACACACACACACACACACACACACACACACACACACACACACACACACACACACACATGCTTACACGCACGCACGGACACACGCACATGTATGCTAGGGTGACAATTTTTTCAAAAACCCAAACCGGGACCATTAATCACTCACATCTTTGTAAGCACTCAAAACAAGTATTATTATTTTAATTGTGGTGAACACCAGGAGAATTTGGTAGTGAACGTTGGTCACCATAATGTATGCGTGTGTGTAAGAGTTATATATACAATGTTAACTGAGAACATCCATCTCTCAGAACGGACTTAGCGTTCTGGTGGCTTAGCCAGTCAGTGATCTGACTGCAAAATCGAGGACTATAAGATGAGGATGTGCATTGTCATTGTCTTTGCATATCTTGCAAAAAACTAAATAGATGAATAACCTAAACTAAATAAGACACAATACACATCGCTAAACAGTATTCTCTGTAATGCAGCCTAGTGTTAGAAACATGTCATATAAAATATATTTAAAATTTAAAAAATATATTCCAGGTTGTAGCCCGAGTCAGTCTGACTGGACTCAAGAGTTAGGTGTGATTACACACCTGTTGTTCAGGATAAATCAGCCATCCCCACTTACACATCGAGAGAGAGCCTCTGTTATGACGACTCTGCTGGCTTCTTATTTACTTGTGGCTAACTACCGTACAGTTACATCTAAGAGCATGGTCACACATATGCTTCAGTTCCATTCCATGAGAACAAAGGGGTGGAGCTGCAACCGTTGCAGTGTTTTGACGGCGTTGAAGTGTGAAGTCCGAACGCGCTTGAAGCTTGGAGTTCAACATTGGTGAACTTTGACCAGGCGTCAATAGGAAAGAAGCAACGTTGTTGCTCGAGTCACACCGCGTAAATGAAAAGGGTAGTTTTAAATTGCACAGGGTGCATTGGTTATTGGCAAGTGTAACAGAGAGGACCTCTGTTACTATGTTAAACATGTACTTGAACCCTTATTAATTGAACAATATTTGCACAGCATATGGGCACTTTAATTATTTGCACAGTTGTATTTGGCACAGTCCTGATTTTATTGTTGATTGAATACATTTGTAACTGAACATTTGAATTGTGTTTCCTGTTTGTTGAGCTGGACACTCAGCTATGTAGTTCCATCTGGAGACAAATGTTTAGTGGTAATCAGGAGGGGCAAGGCAATGTGTAGAATAGAATGAGTGCAATAGAGACTTGAGTGCAATATGTATGGTGTAAGATAGGTAATGTTGAGTGATGATTGGAATCTTAACAGTTACTGTTCAAGTGGAGCTGTTCTGTCCAGTGTAATTGGGCTGGACCAAGTCAGAATGGCAGAGGGGGGTTGTGATGTGTTTTAGAGTTGCTTATGGTTGTAGTAGAGGGGAAAGAGTGTTTTGTAGTTCAGTCAGTTTTAATATACTTGTGGGGGTTAAGGGTATTTAAGGATTTATGGTGTGTTTATTTATGTATTGTATGTTTATTTATGTTATGCTCTGAGTTAGAACACCCCTTATAATGGTATAGTCCAGGCTGGCTCATTAGCTCAGCTGAGCATAAAAGGCAGTCACTTGCCACTATTGAGAGTGAAGAGCTACTGTGGTGTCCTTGTTCCTATATGTATTTTCTGGGTGAATAAATACACCTTTTGGTTGCAACCTAGCACCTGGCTCTGTACTGATTTCCAGCCGCTAAATGGCACATCCTCACAGCAAGAATAGTTTTTTCTTCCATTTACACAACAGAGCCGGAATTGTGGGGAGAGAGCAGGGGAGTGAAAATGGTGAAACAAAAACATATGATTGATTGACGCTTCACTGCGTCACTGGAGCGCTGAAAAAAGGCCGTCAGCTCAACTTTGATTTGCAGCACGTCACGCCCGTCATGCAGCGACAAGTGTCAGGTGTCAGTTTGTAGCTTCATGTCACTGGTTTCCATTGAAAATGACTTGTAGCCTGTGGCTTTGTCACCGCTAGTGTGAACATAGCTGAACGGTACGGTCACACATCTGCATCAGAAGGGTTGTAGTCAGTGCATGCTGAGACTTCATTGACACCCAATTACCCATGTTGTCTTGCGGGTTGTGGGCAGTGCTGGTTTTCTGAATGTAGTTAATTTGCCTTACGTTGGAGTGGTTGGCTCACTGAAAGAAAACTACAAGCAAAATGCCTTCCAAGTGGGGTGAAGCACGGTGCTTCTTTCCTATTGGTTGACCCCCAGTCAACGTTCACTAGTGTTGAACTCGACGCTTAAGATGAAGTGTCCTGTCAAACCGCCGCAACCAGACACTCACCCCCTTGCTCCCATAGAATGGAAGTGAACGGAATGCAGACGCTTCTGAAGCGTTCGTGCGACTGTGCCCTAAGGCATGGCAATGTGTTGGTGCTTGGAAATAAAGAACTTTGATCTAAGAACCTTGGCTTTCGTCTGCCCTACCTTTAAGCCTGTCACACAGGTTCACTGTGTCCCATTCATATCAACACAGTCAACTGCAAAAGTTTGTCTCTTAGTGCTAAACTACTTAAGGGAGAACGTTGCAAGGTTGCATCCCATCGTCTTCGTAAACGAAATGTACACCTGCAGTAGTTGTGCCGATATCGCACAGCAATAATAGTTGATCTACAAGCTCCCAACACGCTGCGCTGCAATGCGGTGTCATCCTGTAGATCCACTATTTTCAGTACCTGACACCCACCCACAATTAAGTATAGCGCAGGCTTCAGGACCTACCGTATATTGCATCATGTCATCCACTTGTAAGTTGTAACCTCACTATGCTGTTCAGAAGAAAACAGAAGAATCTTCTGCAATCTACAACTTTTATTAGTGGATAAAACATATTTTTTATCAATCTATATGGTGTACATTAATACAATATAATTAACACATCTGCAGTGGTTGAGGTACCAGGATAGGACCTAAATATTACAGATAGTAGCGTAGATGTTTCATGTAGATGAAATAGCAGACTTTAAAAACATGTATGCTTCCCCCAGATGACTTTGAATCCAAGTTCCAGTTCCACCCCATAGAGGACTTGCCCCCTCCTGACGAGTTCAAGCCCTTTCCTCGGATCTACCCCAGCAAAGAAAACAGAGGTAGCAACTGAACAGCGGCAGTGTCCGCTGACAACACAACACTCACTCATTTTGCTGATGACAAAACAATTAGCCCATTGAGTTCTCTAATTTCCTCTCTCTCTCTGTCTTCTTTCTCCTTCCTTTATCTTTCCCAGCGTCTACAGTGAACGCCAAACCACCTGGGATCAGGACACACCTCCGATGAGTCACAACACAGGCACGCACGTGCAAACACACACACACACACACACACACCCATGCACACAGCAAGCAGCTGACCTCAGGGCCTCCCGCCCCCACCGTAGACAGGAAGATGGGAAACTAATGAGAATGGCAGTGGAAAAAGGCTTTGTCTACATGCAGGGTCGCAATGTATTGTGTGCGCAGAGTGTATCATAAATTAGGTCACTGTGTGTGTGTGTGTGTGTGTGTGTGTGTGTGTGTGTGTGTGTGTGTGTGTGTGTGTGTGTGTGTGTGTGTGTGTGTGTGTGTGTGTGTGTGCGTGCGTGCTCACGTGAAGGGGAGAGAGATAGTCTATGTTGAGTGCTGAACTGTGTCCCGCCCTATACTCCATGTGACCCTCTAACCTTCTCCAGTGTGGAATGTTTTGAATGTGTGTGAGAGGAGGGCTACAGTGCTCTCTCTCTCCCATGCTCCCTGTCTGTCTGTCTGTCTGTCTGTCTGTCTCTCTCTCTCTCTCTCTCTCTCTCTCTCTCTCTCTCTCTCTCTCTCACACACACACACACACACACACACACACACACACACACACACACACACACACACACACAATCCAAGGACAGTGCCTTACCGTTGCTAAATTTAGCTCAAGCTAACAGTAGAATTTACAATTTCCCTCTGTAAGTCTATGACCTTTAATATCTCCATATTATAACTAGCCTACATTATGCTCTCTTACACACACACACACACACACACACACACACACACACACACACACACACACACACACACACACACACACACACACACACACACACACACACACACACACACACACACACACACACACACACACACACACAAATAGTACAATGCCGTTCTAAGCAAAGGAAACGTCTCTTTAGGACATTTGTGGTGCAGATTCTAGAATGTTTAGAACATAATGACATGTGTCCACCAAAGGCAAAGCTCTCCCAAATTCTTTACAACACCTTCAACCAAAACAATACTCAGGTAATATTATAAATAGCTCATTTTGTTTGTTACAGCAATACACATACCCAATAACTATAGACTATGAACTTTGGCTGTACAGTAAAATCCTCAGTGATAATTCATCCATTTGTACATCGAGTTAAATTAACACACTGGGACATACAAAAGATACAAAGATACAAAGCTATCTTTGCTATCTTAGTAGCTTTGTATCTTGGTAGCAGCTACAAACGTCGGATGTATTTTTGTATCTTCATGTCGCTGGCTTCCATTGAAAATGAATAGTAGCCAGTATCTTTGTAGCTGCCAGTGTGAATGCAGCAGATTTTACAGTGTGGGTTGCAATAGTTTAGAGGAACCGAGTAGAACAGGGCACCTCTTCTCCATTGAACTCAATGGACGCAGCCGCCATACGTTCTTTTCTGTCACCCTATTACTTTGAATGGTTTGCACGTTCTAGCCAGTCCCTGTTAAGTTCAATATGCAACAGCAGGGTGAAAATGAAACTGCAAGTGAAGTTATGTTATGGCTCACTTGTAAGTACATTCATCATTGAATGCATAGACATTCCACATGTTTACCTCTTATTCTCAGAGATCCTTAAGGCTAATACTTTGTCTATACCAATGAACAAAGGGTTGTGCAAGTATAGCCAGACGGTAAAAAATATCACTGGTAGTTTGAGAATTATGAAAATGTATTTTGTTGTATTGAGTGCTTTTTTCCCCTTTTCTTTTTTACTTCTATCTGTATGTACCTAATACTGGATGTACTGTATACTCAGTACTCACCATTTCATTTTCATATTATGGTTCTCAACTACTGTCCTAAGGAACCCTTAGTACTGCTGGGACAATGGGACAAGTGAATTCAGTCCACTGCCTGGTGGATTAGAGAACAGTAGTTTGTTTCCCCAGGAGTTGAGAACCTATTCCAGCACTAACAATTGTGAATACAGTGCCACCTACTGGTCAATTATGAAAAGTATTATGATGGTTCTGCCAGCAAATAAACCACTGTATTTTGTGTTTTGTTTAAAAAGCTCTCATGGTCATTTTATTGTTATCCACAGACATTGCAAAGATTCCTATAAAACTCACACATTCATTCATGGATACAGAATTGTCATATGTTATTACTATGACCTTGGACAGTCTAGTGTTAATTTGTGTACATGAATAAGTCTCACAAAACAGGAGAACGTTAGGTGGCTAATTAACAAATTGTCACGACTGTGTTAATCGTCACCATTTTTATGGCACATTGGGTTGAAATGATGTACATTTTATCATGCGGCTAAGTATAAATTTGCCTAAAATCACTTCATTCATTTACATTAAATGTGAAGGTATTGTGGGTAATACATAATGTATATCCATGAATCCACAAACATTCTCCAATACTTTGTTGAACAGGAGTTCGAAAGAGTCTCCTTGTAATACTATTGTGGACAGAGATATATGAATGATCATGTACAGTAATCAACAATCTGTTCAAGATGAGACTATTAACACATATCGTTGATTCTGTCTTTGGAGGGGACCTTCTCCTTTGGCATGTTGGGGAAATCAGAACAAAACTGCACTCGACTAAAACTATTAAAATAAAAAACTCAAACTAAATTAATCGGCTCATTAATTAAACACCCTGGTGTCCATATTCTGGGCATGTCATAATAGGCAAACATTAACCAAAAATAGCAGATCTACAAGCTCTCAGCGCTTCACATAGCTTTGTGTGCTTATAGAGTTCCTATTTTTGGCAAAGAGATTTGGTGTAGAGGGAAAAAAAGAAAGAAGAAGGGACCAAGTACGGACCCCTGTGGGATCCGGTCAATGAAGTACTGTATATAGGGTTTAAGTAGTTAAAGACAATGACAGAGACTCAAGTTATAGAGTGAAATCTTATTTCATTTTCTCCCAACAGCCATGTAACAGCTCATACATTCAAGTGATATTTCAAGCATGCACTCTAGAATGTAATGCAAAATTTATACAAAGTATAAATCTTTAGGAAAACATCAGCCTCCAACATTAGCTGCACTGGGGATGAAACAGGACACCATGAAATGATCTGAGTCTAGTTTCCTCTCTTTAGTAAACGCGTTGGGTGATGATGTTGGAATGATTTAGGAAATAGTACAACTGTGCTGCCGACTGCAGAGTATGCATCTCTAGAGCATGAAATATTCGTAACCACTTTCATAGCCGATCTACAAGCTCAAACACTATGTCTTGTAGATAATGTAGCTTACTTTAATAAGACCATTCAAGAGCACATACCTGTATTGAGGTATATGCTCTTGAAATGCAAAGATCTACCATGCTTGAATATCACTTTGAAACTTTCACACAAGAGTAAGTTCCAATCATACCAAATGCAACTGTCCAAAGAAGACCTTTTTAGATACAATGAGTTGAACATTTGACATGAAGAATTCTCATGACCAACGACAACGCAGAGCAAAGAGGACAAGGAGGGGGTTCAGAGTTCGTCGTGCTTGTATGTAAACTCTCTGGAGGATATGAAGCCGTCTTTGTTCTCGTCCTCTTTGGCGAAGATGTCCGCCGCCATGCTCTCATGGTGGGTGTCGTTGGGAGGGTAGCCGTGACGCTCAAACTCCTTCCTCAGGTACTCTTTCACCTGGTAAACAGAGGAACAGAATTGAGCTTTTCTCTACGAAAGGATAACATTAGAAATGCTTTGGTTGGCCCTCGGGTGGTGCAGGGGTCAAGTTCCTGCCCACCACAGCAAAGACTAGGGGCTGGAATGCTTCGCGGTGCCTCTGGCTTGGCCGGGCGTCCCAACAAACACGATTTGAGGAGGAGGGGGATCTCTGTGAGAAGGAAACTTAGATGGCTCGGTTGTTCAGTGGGGAGCAGAACTGGGTAGAATAGCGTATAGCTCCACGCGAGTCACATACTCCTGGGGTAAGATCGTGAGGATCTTACCCCGGTAGTACGAGACACGTGTGGAGCTACATACTATTCTATCCAGTGGCAAGGGAAAATAAGCGTACTAGCAGCGTCATGTGTATCAGAGTTCACACATGCTCGTGTACACCCTCATCCAACCAGTAGGGGACAGCAGTGACAAGACACTACAGTATAATAGCCTGGTTCCAGATGAATCTGCCATTGCAAAAAAAAAAATGCCCTCGGCAGATTAGGTCTGGCCCCTCTCAATAGAAATTGGATTTCTCTCCCTCCGAAGTTGTGAGGGACCAATCAGGGCCCAGTAGGCAAATATGGGGCAGGTTTATCACCAGGGGCATTTTTTTTTATTTGCCCCTCGGAAATGCAGATTCCACACAGAGATTCCAGACTGATATCTATGCAGCCTCTATGTCCTTACTTCTTGCTTGGAGAGTTTCCAGTCGTCGTTGAGGTCCATTTCCTGGAAGGACTCATGTGACCGTGGGCCGTTCCTGATCTCCATCACCTCGATGATGAAGGTGAGAGTGCTGTCTGGTGGGATCTTACCTGTCCACAGACAATACAGACACGTCAATGGAAGCCGACAGAATAACATTATTGAATGACTAAAAAACTGCTTTTATTAAGTAGCATAACATGATGAAAAATTATTTTACTACTAGATAATTAAAAAAAAAAAAATCTATATATATTATAGTAGAACAGAGTAAAACTGAAATAAAATGAGGGATATGAGGAATTATAAAAAGTATTTCCCATTAAATTCGTTTACATGCATTACCTGCAAACCTTAGTCTCCCAACACATTAAAAACACACAAACCAAGGTTTGTATCATTAATATTAATGGAGAACAGACAAACTAGAAAACAGCTGCTACTCAGAAGCAAACCTTCACCTCATTCACTTTGTTCTGACTTCTACAGTAAATCATTCATGCTGTTATTGTTAGGCCGAAGGTTAGTTAGTTAAATAAAGTTAGTTTAATGTTACATGGATAGGTGTTAGCTAGGGTTATGGTGCTGTATGCTTACCAGTGCTAAGCATAGTATTGTACAAGCTCCATGCTGGTCAGCTGATACAACAGAAATGCATTAAAACCTCATTCAGGCAGGCAGCCCTATCCAAAGGATAAAGCTTAGTCAGTGTATGAGGCATGCAACAATATACTGTAGATCAGACAAATTCTGGCCTGGTGGCCAATCGTGGCACAAAGGCAGATTTGTGACCCGCAGCTTCCTTCCTAAAATGAATTATTTATGGCCCACCAATATAGTAATGTGAAGACACTGACATTTCTGAGTTTTTAAATGAACATGGGCAGATAGACTATCTCTCAGTACTATGTGCAAGGATTCCTAACTGCTTGTTCCTTAAATTGCCTGGTTCTCAAGAGGAGAAAGAAAGGTTATTATTATTTTATTTTCATTTTTGCAGAGACCATTTCACACCGGTAACATTTGATTACACTGCCATTTGAACAAAATAAATTTGATTGGACTGTAAATAATAGCAATACAGTGCATGCCAATAACAAAAGTGGAACAAAAAGGCTGAATTATTTTGTTTTGTTCACAGCACAGATGAGTGGCTTACATTTGGCTAAACTGCCGACAAATTACTATTGATATTGCACTGATATTGTAGTTAAATCAAATTGTTGTAATGCAATGCATTTATATGTGACTTTCTTATGTTCCAAAGGTACTGTACAGTGTATGACAGGAGATGCAGTTGACCTTATAGCAAGCATATTCATGTTCTCAAATGTGGTCCACCCCTAGCCTGGTAAACCCTCCCTCCGGAAATCTCATTTCCATTTGATTCCTGGAATCAAATGGAAATGAGATTTCCGGAGGGAGGGTTTACCAGGCTAGTCCACCCCTGCTGTAGATCATTGGTTCTCTGGGGGGTCCCGAGATGACAGTAAAGTGACAATTTAAGGACTTTTAAGACCTACTAAGACTTTTTAACACCTAAAAAAAGAAGATAAGAAATGAAATGGAAAAAATATCATTACTGCATCAAAAGTAATCAACAAACTATACTATAAAAACTTGTCAAACATCGGCCAAATTGTCAAATAATATAAGAAAGAGGCAAACGTTTAAAAAATAGCTGATCTGCAAGCTCACAATGCCTCGCTGTGAGCTTGCATATCGTCTATTTTCACAATATTTATCTGTGGAACCGAGTCAAACCAAATGTAAAGCCTCGACTCCAACATTCCAAGTGCTTGTCAGGGTGGGGGGTCCTCAGTTTAAATATGATTATTTTGGGGGGCCACGGCCTGAAAAGGTTGAGAACCACTGCTGTAGAGATTAGATCTAGATATGTTTTATCATCATCAAGAAGGGGGTGAGAACAAGGTTGTGCTCAGGCCTACCTCTCCCCTCCTTCCCATAGGCCAAGGCTGGAGGGATGACGA
This sequence comes from Gymnoscopelus microlampas, assembly GCF_963454915.1. Lineage (NCBI taxonomy): Eukaryota > Metazoa > Chordata > Actinopteri > Myctophiformes > Myctophidae > Gymnoscopelus > Gymnoscopelus microlampas. The sequence goes on from NC_139952.1 coordinate 20,518,319, forward strand.
GTCGTCTCTTCTCTCCAGAACACATGCCCTGGAGGCCCTTGTCCCAGCCCTTGATCACCTCTCTGATTCCTAGAGTAAACCACGCTGCCTGCTTGTCACCAGTTGTACGACTGGTGACACACACACACACACACACACACACACACACACACACACACACACACACACACACACACACACACGGCAGGTTTTAGTAAAATGACAAACTTTTAGTGAGCAAAACCAGCATCGTTCATCAGTTCTGTCTGACCAGTGAACACACATATTCTGTATTAAGCTAATTACACTATTAGTATAGTATAGTAGGCCTATAGTCCAGTGTTTCTCAATGTGGGGTCCCTCAGGCTTCATTGAGGGGGTCCCAAATGGACCCTTACAGCTGGTCTGTAACTCGGGAGTTATGGGGTCCTTGAAATTGAAATGAGAACCAATGCAATAGTCGAATCATCTCATTCATTCGACCAAACTTACCTGGAGTGGAACATCGTACCATTCTGGAAGTATCCCTCATTATGCACTAAGAGGATGTCTCCATACTTGGACTTGCGGTGACAGAGAAAGGGTTTGTAGAGGACCTCTATCTTCACCTCAGGCTCGGGCTGAGGGAGACCACTGACCAGGACCAGGACAGATGAGCTCAACCAGCTCAACACGGTCAGCAACATCCTGCCTACAGAGGAAACTCTGTCTGCAGCTCCTGAATGAACGGATCAATACTTGTTACAAAGTTGCAAATTAATCAATATCTGTTACAAACAAAGTAACAACTAGGAGGCTGCATTCAAGTTGCTTTCTACGTGGCAGCGACGTCGCATCCAGCGTTGCCATACTTTGTGAGAGAAATAAGCAATAAGTCTAAGAAAACAAGCCCAAAAGAGGCCACATGGGCACTTTAAGCCTATGCATCGGCTATTTGAAAATAGCTGATCAAGCTCACAACTTGTCGCTATTAAAAAAAAAACTTGAAAAAGTGCTAAATGTGTAATATTTTTGAAACATTATTCTAACAACACAATACACAAATCTGGTATGGGGGTCCCTGGGACAAAATATTTTCAGATGGTGGTCCACGGACAAAACTAATTTGGGGGTCCCTGACAGAAATTGTTTGAGAACCACTGGTTTCAACCATAATAAAAAAAGAAACCCATTGGAAAAAAGACCAAATAAGCAACTACACTTTAGAAACAAGCCCAAAAAAACGCAACTACCAATATTTACAACTAAGCAACTTTACAGAAAAACAAGCCCAAAGTCGCTTATAATAAGCGGACATGGCAACACTGCGTCTCATCCTACAAGTTGTTGCAGGAAGTTCTCCAATGATTGGCTACATTCTTTCTCATGCCGCGCCTCTCACCCCTCCCACTTCATCCACTGCAGTGATTCCTTTATCATTTCAAGGACCCCCAGTTTGATTGGCCTCTATGCATTTCAGCATTAGGCCACTGACCCCCATTTTGAGCCCCCCCCCCACCCGTTTTGGAGACCACAACTTGTAAAATGTTAATTTAACTCTGAGAGTGTACAAATGGATGGCATTTTACTATCAAACATTTAGCTGGAGATCCCCTGGAACCCATAGACGCTGAGAACCAGTGATCCAATGAATACAGAGAGGTGTTACTTTTAAAATGAAATCTTTATTAGGATCGATCAGTCAGCTGAAACTATCTTAAGTCATATATGAGTTAAAAACAGATTACCACCTAACTGGTTTTACAGTATGAAGCAGCTGCCTTAGTGTTTAAATGGACAGGAATTGATCTTCATGCTACTGCAACAATCACAAATGCTATATTTTGTTTTGCAATGCTACCAATAAAACATGCATTTGATTCTGGCTGCTACTGGAGATTTACAACATTCAGTTCACAAGATATACACACAACTGGCTAACACAACAAGCCACACTGCAGAGAAGCAAATCTTAGTATCCCAGGCATAGGCAACAATCGAAAGCAGTTTGCTGCGCACCAGCACATTATTCACATGCTATTTTATCTCTATTTTATTGCCGTCATAAATACACCATCATACATTTGAATAATATATCACACAGAAATAAACATTTACAAACTTCTAATTTGCATAATAAATATCACAGCCTCTTTGGAAATGAGCCACTTTAAGTTTCCTTCTCACTACAATGGAGTTATGAGGAACACAGTATATTTCTGAAGTAACAGTCAGCAAGTCATAGACATCACAGTTAGTGCAGTACAACCGGTATTTCATAGCCCATAGTTATTGGCCATGGCTAACAGTTCTGCAGCTATGAGTACAGCAGCAGATAAATTAGCATAAATTCATTTCCTGAGCCCAGTAGAGGTGTTCAGCCTCCACAGGTGTCACTCAAAGTTCATTCCCGTGATTATTCGTGGCTCAGAACACAGGAGATTCCTTTTAACAGTCCATCAGTTATGTTTTTCTTTTTGGGTGAGCTTCAGCACACACCTTAAGCAGTAAACCTGCCCAAGAACAAGGATTGGACACGCAGCAGCTTGTGTAACTGCCATTGTCTTCCTGGGCTCAGGTGTAGTACTTGCAACCAGTGGAGTCGATGAGGCAAGAGTCTGTGCATCGGAGCTGGCCAAAGGACCTGAATAACACAGACGCAGTCATTTACCTTACTCATGTATGTATGTATGTATGTATGTATGTATGTATGTATGTATGTATGTATGTATGTATGTATGTATGTATGTATGTATGTATGTATGTATGTATGTATGTATGTATGTATGTATGTATGTATGTACAATATGTATGTATGTAATAATAATTTAGTCCCCTTTAGTTGTTTTAGGGTGTTTGTCACTGAACATTTATTTGCACATACATTAAGTATGTCAGGTCTCTGCTCTATATTTTAAGTGTCTTGAGACAACTTGCTGTGTTTTGGCATTATAATAAAATTGAATTGAATTGAAATGAAATTGAATTGCATTTAACCCATCCTGACTATAAGAAGCAGTGGGCAAGTGCCATTTAATATTGCACCCGAGGAGCAGTTGGTTAAGTGTCTTGCTCAGAGACACTTTGACTCAGGGACACTTTGGGTGCGTTCGGAAATGCGCACCGGGAGCGCACTTGCCTATTAGTTTGAATTGGCCAGTGCGCTCAGTGCTATATTTACGAACGCACCCTTTGACACAGACTGGGTGTGCCGGGGGGGAAACTGACAACCTTCTGATTACTACATTTTCAGGTGTTTATGTGAATGAATACACATGCACATGCTTGTGTACGTGTGTATGTTTTCATTGTGTGAAAGACAGTGCACGCACCCAGGTAGATATGATTTGCAGGTCTGGTAACCAAAGTCCTTGCCATCACACTCTTCCATGCCGGCGTGCCTATAACCATCTCCACAGAACGCCCATTTACAGTCTGGATGGATAGAGGGAAGGAGATAAAGAGACCAGAGGGATGAGAGACATTACTAATTGCCTTGGCACTCCTGCAACTTACGTTGGCGCCAATGCAGCATTTCTTTCTGCTAATTTAATTGAGTTGAAAGGTAGAGTGTGAGACAGGTTGACACAAAGGGCAAGATTAATGAAGATGTGGTCAGGGTCTTGCTGTCCTTCTACTCTATGCCATGAGACATCACAATCTCAGCAGAAATATGAAAGGTCTGCAGTAGGCTTGAGTGGTATCCCTTTTTTGTACCATAATGCTGTGTATTCCTGACATAAACAGTTTAGATAAGGTATACACAGTGGTGTGTTCTACCGTGTTACGCTACATACGTAGTGTGACCTGCAGAACATTTTCGTAGCCAAGCGTAGCCATCCAAAAAACGTCCGAGAAAGCTTATCTGATACGCAGGAGGAGAGGCTGGGGGCAGCAAGAATGTAGACTTCAGTTCAAATAGCCGTTTTCATGTGATAATGTGGCATCTGAGGTGCAGGCTTAAGGTGACTTTGTACGGGCCCTTACAGTATGTGTGACTATTGTCTTGAGGTGATAATGACCGATGGCCGTTGGAGTTTTGAAGTAATTGACACATTAACTACTTAACAAATAGAGTGGTTATTTCATTCTGCGACAGCGCGTGTACCGCGCGCATGTGCGTGTGCTCGTGCCATGCTGGTGGGAGGGAATGATTATAGTATGCCCTCCGAAAAAACCTAGAACACACCACTGGGTATATGATATATGACTGTCATGGTCAGGGCCTCTGCCCCTCCCATTCCCTTCTCCGGTTTGTCCATGAGCTTTCTCCTGTGGGCTTCCTCATGCCCATTTGCCCTGAGTTCTCTCCTGCTGCGATCCCTGATTGCCATCAGTGAACTCACCTGTGGTTGCCAGCTGAGTCTGGTCTGGCTGACAAGCCAGAGACTATAAAGACTGTGTCTGAGACTGAGTCTCTGTATGTAGTAGTTGTGTCGTGTATCTTAGTTCTCAGTTGTAATGTTTATCTGATTCTACATTTATCAAGTGGAGTCTGCGTTGAGTGTTATTCAGTCTCCAGAGTTCCTTGTTTGGAGTTGAGTTCCTGCATTTTGGTCCTAACAACACCAGTCCCTGATAATGATTATTTGAGTATTTGTGTTAAACAAAATAAACAGAAATGCTGACCTTTTAGTGATAGAAGTCCTTGTAGCATGTGCAGTATGACATTGTCTAGCCTACAATGATGTGTCTAAAATGCGATTGGCTTTAGACAAGTCTGGCTGGGTTTGAATATGTATGGTCCATAGAATAATTAAAATAAGTGTCCTTTGATAGATTCAGCATGCCTTGCTGGAGGACCAAATGAGACTTGCTGCCGTGGTGGATACCGACACATCAGTGGGCTGAATGGTGATGACGTGTGGGTGGTGGCAGACAGACAGTTGAATAAAATCATATGGCTGTAAGATCTCATCTCAAGATAAAGTTGTATGTGTTAATATTTTCATGATTACATGTCTGTATCATCTGTCTTAAGCTGTCTAAATCATACCTTCAGGATTTCTTAATACCCACACAAACCTATTCTGCATAGGTTTTGCTGCATGAATGACATGAAGTAATGCGTGCGTGCATATGCGTGTCTGTGTGTGTGTGTGTGTGTGTGTGAGAGATCTGGAACTCACTGAGACAAGCATCTGTAACAATCTTGTTGCCGTCATCACACTCTTCTCCATGCTGGGCCTGGACCTTCCCGTCCCCACACACACCCACTCTCTCTGGAACCTTCTCGGTGGACTGGAATGGCTGGAATGGCTACGTTAACAGAAGACAAGCAGTGATTTACTGGATATCTTGTGGTTTGATAACTGGGGTGATTACAGTGGTGCTAGAATTACAATCAATTGTATTGTTCTTATAAGGAATTTGACATTGGCAGTTACTCTCTAGTTTCAGCACAGGAACCAGAAATATGGAAATATGAATCTACTCAATCTAGAAAAACTAGACAACAAAATGTGATGACTGTTAGTATGCAGTATGTATTTATAGAATCGATACACAAGTAAGACGCGCGAACGCTGGAAGCGAACGCAGCTCGAAAATAACAATAAGAAGAATAGAAAGGAATGAGCAATTACTTGCCATCCGGCCTGAAATATGCACAAATGGCATGGAATTCTTAGATATCCCAATAGATGAACTCGTGTAGATGCTTGTAGATGTGTTATTTTTGACTGTCGCTGCTATATTTTTCTCAGAGGAGTGTAATTAGTCACGCAGGGGCACAGGCGAATTTCAGCCACACTGTAGTGCATGCAGGCAATGAGAGCGTGAGTCACATGGGGGCAGCCAATGAGAGCGTGAGTGACATGGGGGCGCGGCTGCACACATACTGCACACAGACAGACAGACACACAAGCCGAGCCGAGTGTCATAGTATGCTCCACTTGGGCGGAGGCGCCTCCTTCCGCGTTCGCAATAATATTGTACTGAATACTGTGTTAAGTACAATGCTGTGATTAAAGAATGTAGTACTGGATACCAGCAATAGTGTTAATGTGCACTAGTGCTGTATGGTTTACAGAACAAGTATGATTCAGTTGTTAATGTTTGGTTCATAATAATAATAATAATAATAATAATAATAATTAATAATAATAATAAACTTTTCATACATAAAGCTCAAAGTACTTCACATTAAGAACAATGAACATAAATGAGCTCAGCACAATGCAGCTAATTGTTTGGATTTGATGTGGTTTGATTGGTTGGTGTAGTACAGTAGTTCCAGTACCTGTATGGGCTTCCATCCATCTTTATCTTTGAAGTAAAGGGACCGCTGGTCCTTTCTGAATGCAATGGCATTGTCTGTTTGCAGCTGGTCCAACTCCTCCTCGCTGTTCACCACAAAAATCTACACACAGACGCACATGTACGTGCACACACACACACACACACACACACACACACACACACACACACACACACACACACACACACACACACACACACACACACACATGCAAAAGAAAAGTAAAAATTAAGCGATTGCTGGTGAAACATCTTAAAACTCCCCCATGACTAATCTATGGACAATACCTAGGGTGCCAACTATATAAACACAGACTACATTTATATCCAAGCTAGGCTGTATCTATCAAATGCTCAGCCTTACTCTCATGGGCAGGGGGTGATAAAAGGACCAAGAGGGTGATAAGCTTGCTTGTTGACAGTAATGATAATGTAGTCAAAGTGTTGATCGAATGCTATTTTCTGTTGTCAACATCAGTATCCAAACTCGGGCCATGATGAATGCCCTGTTCAAAACTTTTAATCCCTATTTGAGTGGATCAGATTTGGATTCTGGGTAGTTCAAAACCCCAAAACAGGATTGGTATTACATTTAAATTCCGATCTGTGATAATAGAATTATCTCAGCCAACATTATGTGAATAAGAAATATAAGTTTGAACACCCAAAATCCAAATCTGGTCCACTCGGATGGGAATTAAAGGTTTTAAACTAAGGATAAACAAGGATTCAGCCTGACAGCAACAACGTGTTAGTTAGTTATGTGTATAATCTTTAGTGTTTTGTGTGGATGAGGTCTTACTGCAGGCACTTTGTTGCTATTAGCCCGTTGAGTAATGCTTCCATAGGGGGCGTTACTCGCCCCAGGAATGAACTCACAGTCACAGCGTCCAGGGGGTCCCGACATACCCTTCTCTCCCTTCTCCCCAACCAGGTAGAGACCTGCAGGGCACACCACACAACACAAACACACTGTAATGTTAGATGATCACCTGATAGCTGATATTACGGTATATTAGGAACTATAATAACAGACTGAGTATCAATGTGGAACATCTAGGGTTTGCAGCTGCATGTCTATGTGTGTGTGTGTGTGTGTGTGTGTGTGTGTGTGTGTGTGTGTGTGTGTGTGTGTGTGTGTGTGTGTGTGTGTGTGTGTGTGTGTGTGTGTGTGTGTTACCTGAGGCAGGTTGACCAGGGGGCCCAGGGTGGCCAGTGGGCCCTGCTTGTCCAGTGGGACCCATGGCCCCTGTCGATCCAGTGTGGCCTTTTGTGCCCTGTACAACCAGACAACAAAACACACGCACGCACGCACGCACACACACGTACACGCACACGCACGCACACACACAAACACACACACATACACATACACACAGAGAAGGTGACCTATATAGTACTGCCACTTGTGCATACCTGGGATACTCTAGTAGGGTGTGTTTGTGTGTGAAATGTGTGTGTGTGTATTCTTAGAGGATCTAAGACCCTGGGAGAGCCCTCTTCTCCTGTGGAGGTCTATAGTTAGCGCAGGAAGTCAAAAGGCTGTGCGACTGAATCAGCCTGCTTGGCAGTCTGCTCTTCTCAGTAGTCGTTTAGTGGTCAGTTTGGGGCTAATTAATGCTAGTGGGTGAAAGAGGGCCATGCCAGGATCTGTGTGAAATGTAAAAAATCTAATGTAAACGGGAAACAGATACACCCACCCCCCACCTACCTTTGCGCGCGCGCGCACACACACACACACACACACACACACACACACACACACACACACACACACACACACACACACACACACACACACACACACACACACACCTGTTTGCCTCTTTTTCCCGGTCGTCCAGTTGGCCCTCTCTTTCCCGAGACTCCTCCCTCTCCCTTTGGTCCCATCTCACCCTGGGAAAAGATGAGAAACGGTGAGATTCCCTCATTAACTAATCAATATCAATTACTGTACATGAAATGACATGATATATGAATTACACTACATTATCAATTACACACAGATACTGGTTTTAGAGTTCATTCAAAACAATTACATGAATTAACTACCTTCTGTCCAAGCATCCCAGGAAGACCAATGGACCCCTGAATAAAGGAGAGAGAGATGGAGAGAGAGAGAGAGAGAGAGAGAGAGAGAGAGAGAGAGAGAGAGAGAGAGAGAGAGAGAGAGAGAGAGAGAGAGAGAGAGAGAGAGAGAGAGAGAGAGAGAGAGAGAGAGAGAGGGAGGGAGAGTTAGGATCCAGGAATTTTCCAATGAACTTTCACTACTTTTACAGAAGAACACTGTTATCTCCACCGACCTTATCCCCCTTTGGTCCCGGTAGTCCGAGGTCACCCCGCCCTCCCTTTCAAGAATAAAGAGTGGAAAGGGATTGAAAGGTCAAACAAAGGTTAATAAAGTAATGACATTATGACTAACATGCCATACCATCATAAGCTTACTTTATCTCCTTTGTAGCCGGTCAAACCCTGACAATGACAAAACAAAATATATGTCAGTCGAACAATCATTAAAACAGTGAGGTATCGAGAGCATGGTATATGAATCTATGTACAGTACGTTAGTGACTGTTTAGACTTGTATGTGCGTGCGTGCGTGCGTGTGTTTTATATAAATGACTAACCTTTGTCCCTGGTGGTCCTCTCAACCCAGGCAATCCCATGAGCCCTGAGTCTCCTTTGTCTCCCTGAATAAAGTAAATACATGAAATTAAATTAAGTGCCACACAAGTAATCCCCCCATCTCCCTCTTCCTGTGTCTGTGAATTAGCATCCCTATTTTTCACAGAAATATACTGAATTTTCTAAAGCTCTAAAGCAAAAATGGCTGCTCCCTGTCTTAACCACTTTCAACCTGGCATCCCTATTTCAGGGATGTCATTATAGGTTAAAATATTCAGACATTTTCAAAAATATGAAAAATATTTTTTGCGAAAGTATAGCCCCCTGGTCTAAAAATATCGAAAGTAGCCACAACGTGACACGATGTGACCCATTGTGAGCTGGCAGATTTGCTGGATTTAAGTATACATAATATAATTTTATAAATAAATCAAAACTCACTTTGGGTCCATCTGGTCCAGGCCATCCCGGCAGTCCTTGTTTCCCTGGGAGACCTGGTGCTCCGGTGCGACCCTACAGCGACACAGTAGCCAATGAGAAGCCACGCAATTTACCACTACACAGGAAGTGATGTTAGTTACTATCCATTGTGCTGTTAAATGTAACATGAGCATCTACAGGTATGTAAAAACCTTGTTTAGATGTCAGTGGAGGATGGTTGATTGATTTTTGATGTGCTTTATTTAGTAAGACATGAGAACATCAGTGAGTACCATGTTTGTCAAGTGTGCACCTGCCATGGCAGATATTTGCTTGCGTTAGGCTCATGGCACCTCCAGACTGAGGTCTTAGCAATGAATGCTGGCATCACAAAACCACTCTTCCTTTGTGCAGCAACTGTCTACACTGGCCAATCTCCTCTTGCATACATTACACCAACAATGTCTAATCAATGTCAATATCAACTCCTGTAATACAATGTCTAATCAAAGTCAATCTTACCTCCTGTAATACAATTTCTAATCACAGTAAATGTTACGTCCCGTAATACAATATCTAATCAAATGTCAATCTTAACTCCTGTAATACAATTTCTAATCAACATTAATGTATCCTTCTGTAATACAATGTCAAATAAATGTCAATATCATCTCCCGTCTATTATAAAACTGATAGTTCCGGCACTTCCGACCCTTGAATATAGTTGGCTGAGCTGCGTTCGAAGCCGTTTATAAACACACACCTGCTTTATAACACACAACTGTGACCCCATGTGTCAGTATTAATAGCATGTTTACCGTTCAGGACCTTCCATGCATCACATAGCACTCCGCTCAACGTCGGGCCTAACAGCGCCCCTTAGCTGTTCTAAAATCACCATGGCCTGTTGGAGCTTATTGCTTTAATCAACATCAACATCACATCCTTTAAGATTGATTAGGGCCAAGGAAGACTTAGGATACAGGTGCTATTCTGACTCCCCCATCCCCACCCGCTGGAATGAGAAGATCCAAATACGCTGCACAATAACCGCTAACCGCACAGTCAGCCTCCTAGAACACCTGCAGAAGTAGCATGGATCCTGCCATTCCATGCTCTCATTTAGCTGCCTGTCAAAGAAGCAGCGGCCTCCAGAGCCAGCAGACCCTTGCTGCTGTGCAGAGAGTGATTTATCACAGGGAGAGTTGAAGCACTTAGGAAGATTAGAGTGGTGCAGTGCTGGACGGACCCGATCA
>NC_139952.1:20531335-20581335 GCF_963454915.1 Gymnoscopelus microlampas
TGCATTTGAAGACAGTGTGCAGTGTTCTTTCTTTAACTGAATTGAGTTTAAATGTAATTGAACTTACCTAAGCCAGCAGCGAGGATGGTGTCCATGACAGACGGGTGGGAGAAGGCCCACGCCGACCACAGGAACATGTGGAGGGTCACTGCGGTCTGTAACTGCTTCATTCTGTCTCCTAGTCAAAAACACAGTAGCTGTCACTCAACCTGTTCACTCTCGCCCTGTTGCTGCTGCACGTGCAGCATGCAGTCACTGATCGGTGGGTGGGTGGGTGTCCTCTTTCCTTATGCCCTACACACACTACAGTGAGTGAGGAACGTGTCTGTCACTCATCTCCTTAAGCGACTGCCTTGTCTGTCAGTTTGTTTGTCTGTCTGTCTGTGTCTCTCTATCCCTCTCTCTCCCTCTCCCTATCTCTCTCCTTAGGACAATATAAACTTGCTGGAGCTCCACACAACACACACACACACACACACACACACGCGCGCGCGCACACGCGCGCGCGCACACACACACACACACACACACACACACACACACACACACACACACACACACACACACACAGCAGAGCAGATGCGATGCATCCACCGCTGTAATTACAGCCGTGCGCCAACACCCCCCTCTCAGCTGTGCCCTGTACCAGAATTAGAAGGGGGGCATTTGCCAGGAGTCAAAACATGATAGTAGCCCTAGCCCAGCCGTGTACAGTAACAGCTTCATCATCAACAATACCCACAGGATTCATTGATTAATCATTATTACGCAGGCATAGACTACACAGACATTGGTCTTGTTAGGGGGTTAATATCACACAACTCGTAGCCTAATGCATTGGTTCTCAAGTGGGGTCCGGGGACCCCCAGGGGTCCTTGGGGGGGTTCCAGGGGGTACCCATCAAAATGTGTTAATACAGCAACACAATCATTTGAACCACTTTATCCATGTTGACTATTAAAAAATAGCAAATCTACAAGCTCACAAGGGGAGCTTGTACATCTGCTATTTTTGGAAAAAAAAAAAGAGAAAGATCTTGAAAGTGTTTACATTTTTTAACCCAAAATGTTCTCTTCTGGGTTTCCCTGGCACAAAACATTGTCAGATGGAGGTTCCCGGCCAAATATATATCAATGTGGGGGTCCTGGACACAAAAACGTGTGAAAACCACTGGCCTAACGAATTCACATTGTCCTCAAAATTGTCATTAAATGGACATGGACGGCAATAAAGCACTTAACCAGGACAAAGTAAAACACAGCAGTCCAGTGCGTGCCAGTCCCGTGCACATGTACAAAGATGCTGCGGTACCCACAACCATAGACTCTCAGACCTGTATCATTTATAATTGGTACCAGTCAAACCTTTTGCTCAAAATAGCCTGGGTTATACAAAGCAGATTTAGCACTATTGTCAAGGGGGTGAAACAATGTCCATGCGTTTTTAGCCTACCTTATTACCTTTGACTTCTCCCGACGCTGTGGTGCTGATCTCTGCACCGGCCAACTGCGGATCCTGTGTCTCTCAGCTTGATCAATACGATCTGTTTATCGACTGACCGCTGTATTGATCTTCACGGCTCAATAACGTCACTGTTGCAGAGGTCCTTTCCCCTGTGCCCAAGAGAACATCAAATCAACAATCTTTGTTGTACAATGTGTCTAGGCTGAGTGCGCTTAAATCATCATCATTATTATTATTTGTCAGGAGAACCGAGAGTCGACGTTGCTTTGGTCACTGCATGTATCATCAGAACATGATATTCAAAGTTGCTCGTGTTTTATGTTTTGTCTAATGTCGCCCTCTACTGGCTATGTCAGTCCATGCACGGGAAAGTCTTGTTAACCCTCTCATCATGTCCCCTAGTCTGGACATAGCCTACTGTAGGTGAACCCAAAAATAGTGCCCAGTTCTACCCCAAAATATTGCCCAGTTTCCCCCCAAAACCCAGTACCAGTTAAGTGTCCACCCAGTTCTCTGGAAAAATGGGCCCAATTCTCACAAGTGCCCCTAGTCCTATGGTTACCCCATACTTTGGCAGTCATGGCTGCAGGTTCTGCTCTCCTCTGGTTATGTCTTCATCATCATCATCATCATCATCATCATCATATCACCGTTATGTCATCATCGTCTTGTCACTGATGTGCAGTATTTAAACCCTGGTTTCTCATCAACTCATTGCCAGAGTTTAGTAGTGCCTTTCATTGTTTGCATGCTCCCCCGGATGTTAATCTGATCCTTGTGCCTCGTGTTCCTGTGTTCTTCATTTGGGTTTACAAATTCTGACCTTAGCAAGCTCAGCTTTTGAGGGACACCGGATACCTCATCTCTATACAATCTCAAAGCAAGCTGGCTGGAGAAGAAATGGTCTTCACATTCACTGTCTGTTGCTATATGCTTGCTCTATTGCTTGTAGTAGCCCTAATCTTCTTTGCTTTTTGGCATATTGTATTCTTCCATGAGCTGAAGGTTGACCACAGGAATCCTATAGATCATTGCAAAATGTTAAATCCCCTTGTGCTCCCAGAGTACCTCATCCATGTCTTCTTCTGTGTGATGTTTTTCTGTGCTGCAGAGTGGCTCACCCTCAGCTTCAACATGCCTCTGCTTGCATACCACATCTGGAGCTACATGAGCAGGCCAGTGATGAGTGGCCCAGGACTGTATGACCCCACAACCATCACGAAGGCTGACATCCTTGCATACTATCAAAAGGAGGGATGGTACAAACTGGCTTTCTACTTTTTGGCATTCTTCTATCTCTACGCGAGGATTTATGTTCTGATGAGCCCATAGAACTGCCCATACACCTAGAGATTTACAGCATTTCAAGTGGTCTCCATGTGATTTAACATGTACATACCGTATATCTTATGTCATCGAATAACAGATGCTTCAGGCCATTCACATTTAGATTTTCAGGGCGCAAAGCGGCCTGAAAATCCAGTAGCACCGATCAGAGCATCATGGATGTCACCTTTGTGACTTGGATTCCAAATTGGGCACAAATTGGACTAGACTTTTTCAGAGAGAGAGGTTCGGGTGGTTGAATCGGGCTGAAACCGTGCCCAAATATGGAGTCATACAGTATGTCATATAAGTCTGTCTAATGGTTTCAGTCAAATTTCTCAAGACAGATTTTCAATATGCAAATAAAAATGTGTCAGCAGGATGGCTGTTTAGTTGAATAGGAGCTGTCCTGAGGCCAGGCTTGCAAGCAGGAAGCAAGGAAATGACCATAAAGTGGCACAACCAAGCCTGATTTCCTGTTATTCTAACATTGAAATGAGTTTGCACCCAGAAAATAAATATCTATATTTTAACCGAATGGGTTCTGTTTTGGTCCAACAGCAACTCATCTAAAATTATAAAATTGTTTCTGACTCCAAATTTGGGCAAGGTGTCATCCTGATCCGAGCCCCATGGACTTCCAAAATATAGACTAACAAGAGCAATGCCCGTTGGGAATGTATACATGCCCTCCTTTCCTCTGTTATATGATACACACGCCAGGTTTGTACGCCAAGTCCATCAGTCCGACGGTTCTCGGGATATGCAGGATTTGCATTTATGTAGAATATTAAAACAAGAATAAAGAAATGTGTGGAGGTTCTGAGTTGATGATCAGTCCAGCAGTTGGCGAGATTAGCTCCTGACAAACACACACATAAAGATGGAAAGATTGATAATGCAATACTTTACTTAACAACATTTTAGATAGGATTTGGATTTTTAGAAAGGATTTGAGAACTGTTGCATGTCGTCCACAAGCTACTATACAGTGTGATTTACTTTGTCTAAATAAAGCAGTTGATAGGTGGTTTCCTTTCACTTCAGCTCATATCAAGTTAACGATCAAATCCGTTGCACTCACCACTCTCAGGTCTGAAAATAGAATTTTATCAAGGCTAAATATAAAAATATACTGGGTGAAATAATTGTACAGGTTGTTTAATCAACCAGAGTATTTCTAAAAAGTTCCATCTCTGCAGGTAACATTTGCTACTACTAGCAAATATTTCATATGACAGTCCTCCCACCCTGCTTGTTCCCTCTGTGCTTTCCTCTGGGTAGTGGCATTACATTAGTGATGATTATGTCAAACGGTTCAAAATAGATTCGTAGTTTGAAGATGGTTAAGTTTAGGTATGGGTTCGGTGTAGTTTCAGGTATGATTCTGGGGTGAAGGACAGTTATTAACACAACACAGCACCTGCACAGAACACACACACACACACACACACACACACACACACACACACACACACACACACACACACACACACACACACACACACACACACTGACTGGAGTGGACCGAAGTTGATTACATTAAAACCGGATATATAGTTTTCAACTTCTTTTTTCCCCCCTCATTCTTTTATGACCTACTTTCATCAAGTAGCTTCAGCTGTAGACTGCAGATCTTAGATGTTGAAACTTAATGTAAACAAGAGGGTTATCAGAAACATCATTATTAGTAGGAGTGGGAAGGTCCATCAGGGTTCATGCTAGTTTCAACAAGGGCTGCACAATATATATCGAAAATGTATCGTCATCATTCATCACAATATCAACATGCACAATATTCATATTGCAGGATGTTTTTGGTTAGATTATAAGAAAAATGTTTTAAGCGTAGCAGTGAGAATCAATGTTTTTAGTAAAACCATGTTGGAAATGGAAACATGATCCATCTCTTTCTTATTTTTTCAGTGTGTGCATACAGGAGTAGAATTGTCGGGGTTTTATTTTAGCAGCACACCTAAGGCAGAAAGACTGGTTTTACTAGAAAAAAACTAGTATTTGTTTACTTATCGCAAGTCAAATCGTCATCGCAATATTCAACATTGCATATCGCATGTTTTCCTAATATTGTGCAGCCCTAATCAAAACCACATGTACATGACTGACCTTACTTACTGACATCCGTATGCCACACTTAAGATTTGTTAATTTATTATTTAAAATAAACTCTCAAAGCATGGTGTGTTTTTATGTCTTGTCTCCCTGACTTTATCAAGTCAATGCAAAGATTTCAGACCAGAAAGTATAAGTAAAAAAGTATAAAACAAAGGGTAAGATCAGCGATTTCAGACCTATACAGTTATATAATGCGTCTCTTAGTACTTGAACCTTAGAGAATATTAGCTCCAATGTCAGCCGTTAGTATAGTGACTAGATCATGCCACCCAACCAATACAGTCTGTGCTGTGGCTGTGGCAAATACAAATATTTAAGTAATTTACTGGGAAAAAAAGTGTGCATGATGACAAGACTGCCATGAGATTATAGTTCATTTTAATTTATCTAATTTGCAAGAGTTACTTTCTACATTTACTCTCAACCTCACTGTGGGACCTACAAATGTCTCTTTGGAGCTATTTTGACATAAAATGCCATAAAAAGGACCTCCCCATTTCAACCGATAGCTGATCCTGGAGCCAATATTCTTGTAGATCCAAGCGCTACAGAGGCATTTATAGGTCTAAATTTGCTATATTAGATATACAGTACAGTACAACAGCAATAAAAAGATCAATAGACATTCATGCCATCCATCCAGTGAAAGTAAAAGTTGTGAAAGTAAAAGTGCATTAAGTAAAGTATTGTACAGACAATACAATGTTCCCCAATCCAAATTTGTTTCTTTGAACAAGTCTGAAAGTCTCTCATGGAATGATGATGTCTTACAAAAAATGTAAAATGTGGTCACAACCTACTGAGTGAGAATCAAAAAACGTACAACATACACTAACAGTCTGCTATAGCAGTCCATACTTGTAGTATAGCAGTCTACAGTTATAGCAGTCTTATACAGCACCATTCTATAATGTACAGTAGCAGTTGTTTTAGCAGTCTAAAGTCAGCAGTTAGCTATAGCTAGTCAGTTTGTTTTTTGTAAAACCCAGAGTAAGTACAGAGTAAGTACCTTAGTCTGCAGCATTTTATAAGGCCCGTTCTGAGAACTATGTGGAAAATATCCAAGCAACAAAGTAACTCCTAATTAAAAACAGCCCCGCAAAACAAGAAAAGGCATGGCAGCAAAACAGAAGAGCAGTGAGCACAAAGGCACACAAAAAGTATGTTTTTACGTACAGTATCAACAAATATAAATCATGACAAAAAATAAATATGACTAACCTCTTGAACCACTGTTATGTCCCAAATGTATGATGCCTAAAGTTTATATTTTTTTCCAGGTCTATTGGTCGTGTGCCTAAGTGTGTGTGTGTGTGTGTGTGTGTGTGTGTGTGTGTGTGTGTGTGTGTGTGTGTGTGTGTGTGTGTGTGTGTGTGTGTGTGTGTGTGTGTGTGCCTAATGCCTAATGCCTAATTTATGCTCTGTCGCATAACAGTGTCGTAGGCCAAACATGGCCGGCCTACAAGCTCATAATGCGTTGCATCCGTGATGCGTTGTGAGCTTGTAGGTCGGCTATTATCGGCATGCGACAGCATCGTATGACGAAGTATGAATCGGGCTTAAGAGGTGGCATCCTTTAGATAGGCTATAATGTCCGTTCGCTCTTTCTTCTTTCTGAGACCGGAAAAGATCATCTTGGTTCCTGGGATGTATTTCTTGGGATTCTTAAGATACACCATCAAAGTGTCTTCTCCCCACACTATACCTGGAATTCAGGGACAGACATACACAGGTTTTGCATTATTATGATCATGAGGACTTTTGTCTTATTTCCCTTGACTGCATTCCTTGTGTGTGTGTGTGGGGGGTGGGGGGGTGGGGGGTCAGAGTCCCATGCACATGGTGCATTATGTAAAGCACTTTGAATTACCATTGTGTATGAAGTGATATATAGTACAAATAAACTTGCCTTGTGACTTAAAGAATGTCCTATTTACACACAGATGTAACATGTGTTTAGCTAAATGTACACACACACACGCACACGCACACGCCCACGCCCACGCCCACGCCCACGCCCGCGCCCGCGCCCGCGCCCACGCCCACGCCCACACACACCCACACACACACACACACACACACACACACACACACACACACACACACACACACACACACACACACACACACAATGTGTTCTTCAGCGGTTCTTTGGTTGAGGTTCTATACATCACCGCCGCCATAAGAACCTGTAAAGTCCCTGTATGGTTCTTTAGAGGTTCTTTCTTCAGCTCAGTTTAGCCACCTCTAATGGGTCTTGTAGCACCATTTGACCAAGGTGATATAAAGCCCTTTTAATATACAGTAGGTGCTATCCGTTTTTTGTGCTATTTAGCTTTAGAACCATTTGTTTTCAGATTGTATAAGTAGGACAGTATAGGTTTAATTGCACTTCTGTACTGAGACTGTATGTGGGAGGAAGGAATCTCATCAACGTAACCCTGCCGGTTCAGACCTGCCTGTTTTAAGGAACACACTCCTTAACACTGACCTTAACGTCTCTCTCTCTCTCTCTCTCTCTCTCTCTCTCTCTCTCACTCACTCGCACGTATGCGCGTGCCACACACACACACACACACACACACACACACACACACACACACACACACACACACACACACACACACACACACACACACACACACACACACACACACACACACACACACACACAATCATGCTGTGTGACTGACTTACCCTTATCAATATTAGCCTGTGTGTAGGAGTAGCCCGGTGACTGGCCTGTCTTCCTACCAAACAGACCCCAAAGGTTGGGTCCCACCTTGTGTTTCCCCCCCTCATCCACCGTGTGACACTGAGAACACTTCTGGACAAATGCCTTCTTCCCTTTCTTGAGGTCCCCCATCACTACACAGATGTCTGCCCAGAGGGAAGAGAGAGCTCAGTCAATCCATACATGATACATGTGTACCAATGTGTTACAGAACAGTGGTGCTCAGTCATGTCATGGTATTGTATTGTAATGTAATGTCATTATGATTCACTTATGTGAACAAACACACATGAATAATGTAACAATTCACCCATGGCATAGACCAAAATAAATAAAAACAAGAAAAGCATATAGGCCTATTTCACGTTTCCTACAGAAAATCGCCCACTATATCCTTAGAATAAAATGTATGTTGTGGTCAAAATATAGTCTGAAATCAAAATAAGATTCAGACAGCCAACAGCCAACATGTATTATGCCAATGTACAAATATGATTTTTTTGGTATGCTTTTTAAACATTTGTTTGGTTTTAGTTTTTTTTCGGTAGGAATTGGCCTACCTGGGACTAGCCTACAGTTGCTATCAACAACCACTTTTCCATCGGCAGCTCATCAGACTGCGCTAGGCTGCGCCCTAGCCCTGATACAAGACTGATTATATTATATAACAGTCATGGATGAACTTCAACATATTGTTTGCACTTTTTCTCCTTTTAGCCCGTACATCTACATTTACGTTCAAATTTCAAATATAAAGGGCATACCTCATGGCCACGGATGTTTCAATTATGTACGGTTCCTCAAAAATATCTGTACTTTCCGTATTGTTCAATAAAAAGCATTTTAATCCGATTGTTGGCCATTTTCTTCGCATTTTATCCATATGCTTTCAACAACGCGACCCTATTGGTTGGAAGGTGTATTGCACTCTGATACATTATAACTCTGTGGGAAAATGGCCATTAATTGGATTAAAATGCTTTTTATTAAACAATACGGAACATACCATACGGGTACAGTTGAGGGCCTGTACATAATTGTAACATCCGTGGCCATGGGGTAGCACTTTATATTTGAAATCTGAACGCATATGTACGGGCCAAAAAGTGAGAAAATGCAAACTTTATGTTGAAGTTCATCCATGACGGTCATGACAGATGACCGTCTTGGAACCATGTCTAGGCTGCGCCCATGAGATGAAACAACGAACTTACTTGAACTTTAAGATGTTGCTAATAGTGAGTGGAATTCCTTTAAGTGACTTCTAACACGCTTTGACTGGTCTTTATAATAAACCATGATACATCGAATGTCCATAAACGCCCATCATTACCAGAAAATGTAGAACAGATCGGGAGAGATTTAAAGCAGGAAGGAAAACAAAACCACGGAGAGACTCGTCATGTCAAGTTTTTTTTTAGTCTAATTGTTCTCGTTATTAGAACTGCAACTCGGATATAAATAACAACAAGAAAAACAAGCTTACCTGACTTAATGGGATTGCGCTGGGTATATTCACAGGTAAGTCTCCGCACCTTTTCTAGGTCAGATCGTAGGCTATTGTTGAATGTTTATGTGTTAGTAAATTGTCAGTGTGCATGCTTCACATTATAAGCCCTACCTACATCTCACAGACTGTCTGCTCCGGATTGGACTGTTTAAAAAAACATCTCACATTTCTCTCACTGAGCCAAAGTTATGATTCACTCAGTCTCAGCCTGTACCGAAAAAGGAGCTGTCATAAAAGTGAATGAATATTGCGTAAACTATAGGGCGATGTTAGGCATTCGATCACACCCATTTTGTTTCCAAAAGGTAACAAGCTGTGCTGTGAGACAGGTGATAAACTTACAGTGGTGGAAAAAGTATATTCACATTTTTTATTTAAGTAAAAGTATCAATACTGCAATGTAGAAATACTCTGTTACAAGTAAAAGTCCATTTGCTTGAGTAAAAGTACAAAATGATTGGTATCAAAATGTACTTAAGTATGCTCATTATGCAGAATGTCCGTTTTCACAAGTTTTCAAATTTACAAATTAAAATGTATAAAAATGGTTGCTATGAGAGGCATTGTGAGCTGTAGATCGGCTATTTTCAAATGGCCTAAATGTATATAGGGCAGATTCAGAAGTGGTGGTTACTGTTACTGTATGTTTTGTAATAATAATCAAAATCTACAAAGTAAACTAGCAATTACATACATACTTATTTACTTTACACCACACCACTGTAAACTTATTTAGAAGTCGGAAGAGTCCTGCAAAAGCTTTTTATGTATGCTTGTTGTCACCGTGATCTTGGACCGCGCCCTCCACAGTCTCGTGGAAGCGCTTGGGGGCATGGTGGGGCATGGTGGGGGCATGGGCATGGTGGGGGCATGGTGAAGCAGTGGTGGAAAGTAACTAAGTACATTTACTCAAGTACTGTACTTAAGTACAATTTTGAGGTATTTTTTACTTTGCTGGAGTACTTCCAATTTTCAATACTTTTACTTCTACTCCACAAGCCTACATCTCAGAGGCAAATATTGTGGCCTACTTTTCTCCATTACAATTATTTGACAATTTAGTTACTATAGTTACTTTGTAGTTTTAGATTATTGTTACAAAACATACATTAACCACTTCAGCCCTATTATTAGGCTATTTGAAAATAGCAGATCTGCAAGCCAGTTGTGTGCTTGTAGATCGGCTATTTTCTGCTCAATTTGAAAACTTGCAAAATGGGACATTCTGCATAAGGAGTAGCCTACTTTTACTTTTGGTACTTTAAGTACACTTTGATGCCAATACTTTTGTACTTTTACTCTTTAGTAAATTGTGAATACCGAACTTTTACTTGTAACAGAGTATTTCTACATTGCTGTGATACTTTTACTTAAGTAAAAAATATGAGTAGGCTACTTTCTTCCACCTCTGTTAATAAGCCATAACGAGCTGAATGGGACAGGTGGAGAACTAGATCTTCATTCATGCCCGTCTGGTAATCCTTATGGATCCAGACCGCTTTCTCCGCCATCCAGGAGGGGGCCTCCCCTGCAGGAGTGCAGCTCACAGGACCGGGTCATCCTGATGACTCCTGATTTAGTAAGCTATACAGGATAAACAGGTGAAGTTATTGGTGATGAAATTAAGTGATGAAACACACAAAAAAGCAGACACAATTGGACTGGAACGCTATAACATTGAACCTGATAAATTACTTTGTCTGGATCTCTCTCCTGATTGGATAAGATTGGTATCCTGTCTGACCTGAAAAATAAATGTTCTGTTTACTAAAGAGACTGGGGAGATCCTTAAGTAACAAACAGTATAATAATCATTACTACTGGAATATAGAGCTTCACCATTTAATCTGGAGAACAGAAAGATGGGAACATGGCATAGTGGGTTATGTGAATAGCAAAAAAATGGTAGAAAGAATTCAAAGAAAGTGTGAAAGCGCTAACTAGCCTGAACTTTTACTTGGTGTCTGGTTCCATCTAGTGGCCAGTTACAGTAGTGAGCAACTTTCAAATCAGCATGCATGTGTGCGTGCGTGCGTGTGTGCATCATAGAGGTATAATATAATGGGTGTGTGCACGCGTGTGTTTTTAATTGCGCCAGAGCAGCACCATATAGTCACAAGAAAAACAAAATATATAATATATACATTATTTTCTACAGCCCATATCTGCTACCATTGATTTCCTTGTGGTAAGTGTGTGACAGGTGTCATTGCACGTCTTGATTTACTCATCATTTGGGCTAAACTCATTCAGCCCAGAGCCGTATATTAGTAATATTATATTATCTAATATACGGCTCTGATTCAGCCCACAGACCTGTGAGGTCATAGCCTGACAATCAGCCTGAATTTTCATTTCGTTTCACTCCATTATTCAGTCTGAAAGCCCTCTCAATGCAGCCGATTGCTGAGATGGGGGCGTGGCCAAACTTGCCTGAACATATTTTTTTAATGGGCATGGCTAGCGATTCACGGGCTAGTGAGGTCACTGACTTTTGACCAATTACAAGTAGGCTTACACCTGCTTGTGTGTGATTTGAACAATGGCTGCCTGCATGCTGATGAACAAGGAGAATTTTTTTTTCTTCTTGTATGTCCTTGGAGTAAAACATGCCAGTGATACTGGGAACACAGTCCAAATGAAGGAATGCTATAACACAAAATGGTCCATTTTTGTGTAACTTTCCTTTCAACAAAAGGACTAATACGTGTAGCTTAGCCTTAGTTCACATGACGCTAGTCTGTCATAGCATGACAGTCGTGTTTCAGGGCTAAAGTGTAGCTATAAGTAAAAAGTCCCTTTTTTTCATGCTTGCCTTTTGGAGGAGACATTGCTGTTTGCAAAACAGGCTATTGTGGATTTGAAACATTTATCGGACAAAAGTAAACATGAAGGCAGCACAAGTCACATTGGAAACAGCGTGAAGCTGTCAATGTTGTTAAATCACCTGTCAACTTAAAACGGGCCACCACGTCGCTATACAGAGACACAACGAGCTCGTAAAGAGAAACAGGTTGTCGACTAATCTATGAGGTAAGTTCAGGCAAGCCATATAAACCTTAAAATGACCCATTACCTTTCCATTTCTGTATATTGAATAATACACTTTGTCTATCTTCTATGATGACTGCTGTTTTTGCTGTGGTTAACAACGAGTTTTAATTGGGACATGATGTTTGGCACAATCATGTGTTGCAAGAAAACAGTTGTGGTAAGACAGTTGCAGTAGGCTATTGGCAATCATAGTGCTAGCCCTAGAATGGCTGTGATATTACAATATGTGGACCCTTTTCTGACATTGGCAGAGCATTACTGTTCTGTCATGTTTTTTCAACCGGTATTGCAGGTGGTCCCTGGCCATGCATTACAAAATGTGGCCAGAAATGTAGCCATGCATTCAGAAATGTAGTAAAATATTTTTCTTTTAATTTTCTTTTTATTATTATTATTATATTTTTTAAATTGTACTTACCTTTATTTGCAACTCTCGTTTCTTGTTTGTGAATAATTAACTTAAGTCGAATCTAACATTTCAAAAAGTCAAGTGACCTCTTCCGATGTAAACATTTTGGTGCATGAACCCACCACCACTATTGTGTGGGGGGGGGGGGGGTCTATGATGGTAACCTGACTCCACCAGATGGGGCCGTATTGACTTCACAGGTTCACAATACAGCCTCCATCTGGGATCGCTCAGAGTTGGAGCTTACACCAAGCCGCGGCGGGTCGAACCAATCAGTGGCTGCTAGGGGCGGGATCTTGGCGAGACCAGATGTGACGCCATCGAGAAGCGCTTATTGCGTTGTAGTTCTTTCACGATTGATCATGGTTGAATAGTATACAAAAGAACTACTGCTGGCGCAGCTACTATACGTCATGTAGACAAGTCAATATGATTGGTTGGAGTTAGCACGCCCAGACGGTGATAGACAGACGGTCCCATCCAATCACCTGCCAAGTAGCTTGAAAAAACGGACCGCCGTCTTGCAGCGGTTTGGCTACCGAGGTTCCAGATGGAAGTAGGCTGTGAAACAAGTGTGTGAAGCATGCTTCTTCCATCTGGCGGAGTCAGGTTACTGTGATGGACCCACCCGACACAATAGTGGTGGTCCCCAGGTTGCTCTTAGTCAGGATGGTGGTCCCTAGGTCAAAATCAGTTGAAAACCCCTGATGTAACCTATCATTCCATCGTTCTTGCGTATTGTTTTTGCTAAAAAAATAGCATGTGCTAATGTATACAGAGGGGGGGGGGGGGGGGTCTAAGTGTGTGTGTGTGTGTGTGTGGGGTGGGGGTGGGGGGGGGGGGGGGTGGGGGGGTGAGAGAGAGAGGACGGACATAGAGAGAGGTGTTTGTTTTTGCATCAGGGCAGGCCATTCTTGGCTTTAACAAATTATAGGCCCAGTAGTGCCATTGCTGTACCTTGGTATCTGGGATGTGAACCCCCAGTGTGAACTATGGGTAGCCTCTAATTCATTTGTTAACTCACCACCAATATAAATTACAATCAGTGGCGGCTGGTGGTGATTTTGGGTCGGTGCCCCACCAGCCGCCACTGATTGTAATTTATATTGTTAATTTATACCATGATGGGTATGTACGGTATTACAGGAAAAGGCTTACGGTTGGGCTGCACAATACATATTATTTCAACATCTACGTTGCAATGTACACATGTGCAATAGTGACATTCTAATGGATAGTTAAGGCAAATTGGGTCGGTCACATTGCACTAAAACACTTTTCTTCTTCATAGGAATTGAAAACTAGCAATGTTCAAATCATTCACGACTATATGGAAGAAATACTGTACAATACAGTCCATCTGATAGCGGCTGGGTGAAAGCCTTGAGCACCCATTGTTTTACACCTGATACTGTGGAGTATTACTTTGACGCTTTGACACAGTTTGCTGTGTTGCCTACAGTACTTAGAGTGTGTTTGATCAGGTTTGGTGCACATGTGTTGGATGGTGCTTGATGATTACAGTATGTGCTGCCTTTGTGGCGTCTTGTGCCATTTTGGAACTGTGTTTTGTGGTATAATGGGTTTAAAAGTATGTGGAGAGTTTCCTATTGCCAAAAACCCTTGTTTGCCATCTAGGTCGAGGGCCCAGTGCTGGGCCACCCAGACCACTTATACTCCCACATCCGGCATTCCATGATGGCACTCTAGACTAGAATCTCTAGTGCAGTGCTTCTGAAACATTTTCATGTCAAGGACCCTCAAATTTATATGCATTTGGCCCGTGGACCCCCATCTGAAAAGAATTTGTGCCAGGGACCCCCAGAAGAGAAGATTTATGTAAAAAAAGAAAAAACAATTATCCAATATTTTCAAAAATAGCAGATGTACTAGCTCACAGCATGGCACGAAGTGATGAACGGATAAAGTGGTCAAGATGATTGTGATGCTATGTTAACTACTTTAGCTGGGGACCCCCTGGAACCCCCCCCCCCCCCCCTCCTGGGCGTCCCCGGACCCCACTTTGAGAGCCAATGCCCTAGTGGGCCAGATCTGGCACCCAGTTGTGGTGCGAATACTAGTAGCCTACTCGGACAACTGTATTATCTTTGCAATTAAAACCTTTTATCATATGTATCAAATGTTGTATTATTATTAGTGTGGTGAGGACCCAAAAGCAGCACAGCCAGGCAGAGGCAGGTAGTGATCAAAAACCCATGGTTGGGAAGTGGCAACAAACAATGACTTGACAAGGACTGACTGAGGAACAAGACTAATATACACATGAAAACTAGAACATGAACATAACATAAACATACAAGACCTAGACAAGACAGGCAAAGTCTGTGAAAAGGGACAAATTTAAAGGGGAAAAGAGGGTTGGAACAATATGTTGCAAGCTGGAATGCAGGTCTCCTTGCTTGCCGGTTGCGTGCAGGTGCCTCAATACCATTATTTATGTATCCCCCTTGGTCGCTGTCCAAGGTACTGAAAATGTTTGTTTTGCTTTTTAACAACCTCTGACTCCATGGGTTTGATGCTGTGGTAGCTGTGGTCATCGATAGCATTGTTAGTGAGACAGTTGTCACTACATGCTTTGCATTCACATTTCTTACTGAAGGACTGCCCATCCTGTCAGGAGTTGGTGCTCATCTGCATGTCTCTGAGCTGGTAACTCGGCAATGACTGGCTCCTCTATTAGGGCCAATGTATCAAATATTATAGTCAATCATGGTAGTATTGGTGTAAGGGACCTTGCCATCAAAGTGAGAAAGTGAGATGGCATCTAATCTTGCATGGCAGTCTTTTGCCTTGAGGTGCATAATGATATTTGACCCCAGTTGTTCGTGTAGATTTCTGCAGCCTTATTCTTCAGAGCATGGGCATCTGCCAACTTTGTAAAATAATCAAATGTTATGAAACTGTATTGATTACCACCCTCTGTTAGATTGAGTTTCATCAGGTCCTTCCCTACTAGTTTGAACGTCTCCTTTACCTATAAAAGTTGAATGATATTTGCATTTGTATAGGAAGTAGATGCCTGGTATCTAATCATTTAGCAGCATGTAGGACATTCAGTTGCATAAATACGCTCACTGATTGGGCTGTACTGAGTCTCTTCCTTTACTCCTTCGCCTGGCAATGGGACACTGCAACCTGAAGTGAAATATTCAGATTAATGTATATCATAGGTCATGTGAATATACATCTCATATCTCACTCATATCACATGAGTGTTTGAATTGAATTACTTAAATTATTGTTTCAATGTAACAGATTGATTTGTTAAGTAGGCCTTAATTTAAAACACATTTTTAAAACTGACCCTTCCAACTTACCCATTTGTGTATATCAGCCACAAATAACGGCAGATCACTGTGTGTTGTGTGTTTTGTCATTTTTATTATGTGTGTATTTCAACAAAGACATCATTGGCCTCAGTGGCTGATAGCACTACCTACAGTAGATAGCAAAATAGACATGGAGATAAGATACGGAGATGGAGAGAGATAGAACGTCTTTAATCCCCATGGGGAAATTCGGGTGTTATAGTAGCAACAGCAGTAAGCATTAAACACATTGGGACAAATGCTGTTCTTAAAGGAGTAGTTCACCCCAAAAATAAATGCATACATTTGATAACAAATAATAATTTGATGACCGGCAAACTCTCCGGTAGGAGACTCAAAGAGTCTCCGTCCTCCGGTCATCAATTTATTGGCTTAGGAATGTGACAAAAACAAAAAAAAACACCATGAATTCAAGACTTCATGGGGTGCGTAATTGATAGAATTTATTTCTTTAATCTTTTCTTCCTCTGCATAATAGTGAAGAACTGCATCAACAGACTTTGTCTCAATGCTTAATGTTTTGTGTAAAGCACTTGTGCAAGCAATTGCCTTGTTGAAATGTGCTACACAATTAAACTTGCCTTGCCTTTGATGTACGTAAATCTGACCCTCAGTGTATACAGTATAGTAAACTGTATATGTGTGGTGTTGGTGCAACATACCGGTACGTACTTTCATTTTATCAAAGCTATTAGCTGATGACATGGCCCTTGCAGTGAGACCTGGCACAATCCTTTATGATTGCACAGCAATAATCTGTTTGCTCCAGACATGGAGTCCTGGAAAATATATATAAAAGTAGAAGTAGGCAGTGTTGATCAAATAAAAATGTCTTGAATTCAATAAATGTGAGATAATCAGTCAGAATCTCATCAAAATGTATTGTGTCATTGTTCTGCTATTAAAAATCGGGGTATTTTTAATTGATCTGAATAGCATTTCCTGTCAAGCTACTCACTGTACCACAAAGCATGCATTTTATGTATTTATTATTCTTATTATGGATGATTATGGAAGGCTGTTTCGGGGTGTCAGGGCAAAATAACAGTTGGCCTATGCTCCCTGAAAATATGGTCAATGGTTCTCTAACCTTTTTGAGCTCCGGACCACTAGCATATTTCGAGCAATCCTCCACAACCACCTCAGCCCACCTCCCCACGACAATATGTAATTGGTATATAAGAAGACATGAAATTAATTTGACTTAAACATATTTGTATTAATATTTACAGTAACATGAATGATCTGAAAGCTGGATTTAGTTGCACGCCGGCGCACCAAGTTTAGTTACATTTTTTAGCACATTGTAATTGAAACAAATTAAACAATAAATACATCAAAAGAAAACTAGTTATTGTCCGTCCGTCCGTCCGTCCGTGTGTCCGTGTGTCCGTCCGTGTGTGTGTCCTGTGTGTGTGTTACCAGCTACACTCCCTCGATGCCAATTCAGAACCTCTGCCCCAAATTTTTCACATGGGCCTGTTATAGCGCCACTAGGAGGCCGATTTGTGCAAAACCCATTTTTTTACATTACTCCTACAGATTTTATCCAAACGTCATGCAAATTGGTACACAGTATCTCTATAGTCATGTGATCAACCCGGATCTGTCCGATTTCCCATATTCCATCCTGATTGGCTAAGGTTGGCTTCCAAAGTTTGCAGGATTGGTCCGCTTTGAACAAAATGCCTCAAATCATGACATTACCACTAGGCCGAGGAAGAATTGCCACCCATTTCACATTGGCCTGTTATAGCGCTACCAGCAGGTCTAATTTAGCAAAACACATTTTTGGAACAAAATGCCTCAAATCATGAATGCAGTGTCCGATTGCCGTGAAAGGCCTAAGAAGAAATGGCACCCTTTTCACATTGGCCTATTATAGCGCCACCAGGAGGCCACAATAACGTACCTGACCTGGCGGAGACCTGTGCTCCGAGGAGCACTTTTTCTAGTTTGGAATCTTGAACTTAATGAAAGAGGTCTAATGCCTATTTGTAAAAATAGTATATTGAATATTTATTTTTTATAACAAAGGTTGTGTGTGTGTGTGTGTGTGTGTGTGTGTGTGTGTGTGTGTGTGTGTGTGTGTGTGTGTGTGTGTGTGTGTGTGTGTGTGTGTGTGTGTGTGTGTGTGTGTGTGTGTGTGTGTGTGTGTGTGTGTGTGCGTGCGTGCGTGCATACAGTTCTGCATCATTTCAATGATGTCTAATTAATATGAAATGTTGAAAATACAGCCTCAGCCAACTCTAATATTGTTATCAGCCGAGGCGTACAAACCTCTAAAGTGGGCGCGAACCCAGGAACCTCTGTTTACCAAGCCTGTACATTAACCAAGTCATTCAAAGGCTTGGTATTGAGCGGTAATGCTGCCTTAGTATTGCCATGCCATGAAAATATGACACTTGTTTAATAGTGACATAATAAACAAATGAATCTACTATGGATTAGAATGTAAGAGCCCCATTGTATTACTGTACAATAGTTTGATTAATAATTCTGTACTAGATGAAACTATATATATATTTCAATATTGTCATTTTGAGGCACCTTCAGGACAGCAAGTCGGGCACTGGGAGAAAAATGCTGCAGTTTCAATTTCAAATGATGTTGGATTCCTCAAATGTTATTTATTTATTTATTTATTTATTTTAGAATGGCATTGGGAATTTAATCTCTAGAGATTTTTGCAATGTTTGGATGATAGGACAGGGATATATGTTGTCTGTCATTATCACACTAATGGTGTGATAACAAACAAGTCCAGGGCTCACACATTTTCAGCATGTCATCGTGTGTATGTGTATACATGTTTAGACATTGTACCATTGTATGTTCATCTCCATCACCTTCTCTCCCCATCTCGCCCTCTCTTCAGACACCAGAGATATCTTCCTCATGAGCCCTTGCAAACACAAGCCACCACTTTAGCAGTAAGTATTGCACAATTTAAAGAGGGAGTTCGCCCTTACTCATTATAGTGCCGAAAATGAGTGTTGCACTAAGTATTGCACAGAATGCACACTTTAAAGAGGAGCTTTGCCGTGAGTAGCAATCAATAGAATCAAGATGTTTTATTTGTCACAAACGTATACAAGTACAAGCAGCAAAGTGTTGTATCTACATTTTACAAATTACAAAAAAAACATTTAAGGCCCAAGCCTTATATACAAGGGGCTTATCGTCCGACTTCTGTGCGTTTTTGTGTCTTCAACATCCAGCTATGTTCTGCCAGACCACCTCTCCAATTTCCACCTCATTTCGCCCTAAATATCTATCATGCCCTACCCCTTTGGATCGTGTACTTTCAATTGGTAAAAATGATTAATCACGTTAGCCTCATAAAATGACAACAGAAAAAATCGGCCATTTTAAGCGTCAGTACAAGACGTCCGGGCGCCCCGTAGGGCGCAGCCGGCAGTGTTGCCAATGTTGACATATACGTGTGTGTGTGTGTGTCTGCACACGTGTGCTTGCTTTGATCACCCTGTGTGGAGTGCTTGATTTGATCACCCATGAAATGGGTCTATATGCATTTTACCACTCATGACCTCACTTTGTCCTTTAATAACCTGCTTCCCTCTGGCATCTAGGCTACACATGTCAAGAGTTACATCACCTGCCTGTTTGGACCACAATGCTATTTTTGTGTAGGAGTCTTTTGGATATCATATTTGGGAAACAAATTTGAATAGTGTACATATAGCACTCAATCACCCACCATAGGATTGTAGTTACTCCAGAGATGTGGATTGTCACAGACTTTTTCTTAACTTTTTCAACCAATAGAGGGCAGCCATGCTATGATTTTCACAAAAACAGAAAACACAGGCTTTTACATCAAACACACTTGATTGTAATTAACAGTCAATTGCTAGTATTACTAAGTACATGTTTTTCTTTTTACCCCTTTTTAGTCAATTTAGTGCCAATAGACCAATTATTTATTTACTAACATTGAGACTGGACGCACAGGTGATTGTTTCACGCAATCAATTCCCAACCTGTTGTTTTGGGGTGCGCTGGTTTCAGCACACACCAACAGAATGGGCTTCATTGCGCGCATACTGGTTCTTATCAGTGTGACGTCGTCTGTTAAGGGGTCTATAGATTCCTCCCCACACACTTGCTGTGTTGTCACTGCTGTGGTGTCTTACTGACTCACCTGCCAGTGAGGAGCCCCCACCGGGAGGACATAGAGCCTTTTCCTACTCCCTGCTGACAGGCCCCACCCCAATCTGTACTATTACATGCAGTGACACGGCTTCCCTCCCCCGAACCTGGGCAAATTATGTTTGTGTAGACACTCGACAAAGCCGGATGCACCACGGTGGATTCGAACCCCCAACCTCTACGGTGGTGGGCAGGCACTTTAGCACTGCGCCACCCGAGTTGCTCTTTAAAAATGTGGTAATGTAATTGAGAGATGAAAGATTTAGAAAACGTGTTGATCTGTTTGTTAAAGGTATACTAGGCAACTTAAGCCTACATTTTAAAAATATTTATATATATATATTTTGCATAAAAAACTGTTTGACAACAGTTCCATCTCTGAAGTTTCCTAGAACCCCTTTAATGTGTGGAATAACTTTGTTTACATTCACGTTGGGCGATACATGACCTTAAAGTGTTTGTCCAATAGCTACATAGTGGGATTTTTGTGGATAGGCTATCATGTCTGGGGCTTGTGGACCTGTCTCAGTGTCACCTGTGAATATACTTACTTAACATGGACTCAACCACCACAGGAACTGAACCCAGAAAAGGAAGAATATGATACAACGTTTGATGGACACAAAGAGTACAGCAGAGAGACCTTTTCCATGCAGTTGTTTTGGGTAAGTCCATCTTTTCATTAATCCCTACTCCCTGTTGCAGTTTTTAATCAGCCTATAGGTTGATTTATGTGTTTTAATTCCCGGTTGCATTAGGAATACTGCATGTTGCAACAATTTACAATTTAGGCATTTAGCCGATGCTCTTAATCCAGAGCAATTTACTGTAAGCAAGGAAGTATAGACATAGTAATCTAGGATCATAGGTAAAACAAGTACCTAACATCAGTCTAAGCAGTATAATATCGAAAGAATCTATAATCTGTACAAACTACACACCCTATAGGATGCCATGTCTACAAATGACCTGGCGTCTGTCTACATAACATGCTATCTAAGTTACATTTTGGCCTTTGCATAAGCCTGCAAGGTTGTCAAGGCTAGGGCACTTGCTACGGCAAGTGCTACTGTCTGAAGAGGTGAGTCTTCAGACTGTGGTGGAAGATTGGGAGTGAGTCTGCAGTTCTAATTGCAATGGGGAGTTCATTCCACAGTTTGGGAGCCAGAAGGGAGAACAGTCTGGGACGTGTGAAGCGTTGTCCTGGATGTTTTAGGGAAGGTTCTGACAGCTTCCCTGTGTCAGCTGATCTGAGTGAGCGGGAGGGGTTGTAGGGTTGGATCAAGCTTTGAAGATATGGGGTGCCATACCTTGTATGCTTTGTAGGCCAACATCAGTGTTTTGTACTCTGTGCAGGCTGTAACTGGGAGCCAAATTTGCAACCTGTCCTTCTGCCCCTAAAAAACAAAACGTCTTTATCTTTTTGGGTCATAATCTAATTATAAATATATAGGTTTAATATTCATATTATGTACCAGTGTTTATTTTTTACAATATAGATGCTATCTTTTTACCTATCAAGTATAACCATAACTGAACTGAACTTTGTTTGACATTACTGTTTAACAACACCACACTGGACTTGTAAGTTCATTTGACAATGGGAATTCATCCAACACTCAGCCTTGTGAGCTTTGTGTTAATGACCAAATTAATTCATGATGCATCTACATTCATAGCACTCACTATTTGAAGAATGCTTGAGAAAGAGGATTATAATGACATGCCACGAGAACTTAAATTTAACGCATGCATCATAACCTTTGACATTGTTCCCATTTTAAAGTGCAGTGCAAGCAATGAGCATGTCATAGCCTTCTGGACGGTGGTTTAACTTCCCTCTGCATGGATACAGAAAAATTACATCTGGACTTTTTGATGATGTAACAAGTGCAAAATCATTTTAGTACTTATTCTGTTTATCTACATATGTTTTATATTAGGAGTTATTACTTTGATTATTGAGTACCTAATCATTTCACCCCTCATTTTGATGTGCTAAATTATCTCCCAATGCTCTCTTTGTGCTGCTATACCTGCCCCCACCCCACTCTTTCTGTTTTCCACTCTCCATTCTTGCTCTGACCCTGGTTGCAAGGCCACGATTTACGACTCTTGTCTCCAACACTTAATCCGAGATTTATCCGTAGATGGCCTCCCCACGGCAAGCTCTCCCTTTGTTCTTTCACCGAAACATCTCACTCCCTCTCTGCTTTCCTTTCCTCTCCTCTCCACACGTCACTCCCTCTTAGACCTTGCGCTTTGCCACTGTAATTCTCTGCTCTTAATGTTTTTAATGTGCCTCCCTGTCCTGTTCGCCCAGGCGGCCTTTTCATCTCCGCATTTTCGTTATTTCCTGCCTCTTCTTTCCACTCCTTGTCTCTGCCTGTAGGTATGTAAGTCCATCTGTGTTTCTGTTTAACCGAAGACATGAATGTGCCACCTCAGAAGGTGTGCAGGGGAGATAGACAGAAAGATTAAATGACAGTGAAATAAAGAAGACCGATAGAAGCAGACATTAACCACTTGAATTGAACCCTGGCATCTCTATTCTGGGGCTAACATTTGGTGAAAATAGCAAATCGTTGTGACGAAAAAAAGACTTAGATGGGCTGTTTTCGGCGAAGATATTTAGTGTGGAGCGAAAACCGGATTGGGCCTAGTGTAGAGCCCTGGGGGACTTCGTTCGACTAAGTATAGGGTTTACCGTAAGTGGTTAAGATAGGAAGAAGATGGAGACAAACAGAGACGGACAGAGAGAAGAAGAGGAGGCAGAGTAGTGGAAGCCATGAGGAGATGGGGGTAAGAGTGCTGCTCTTACCTTTGTCTCCAAGGCTGCCCAGGGGGCCTGGAAGCGTTCCCAGAATTCCTGGCTCAGAACCGGGACACCCCTTGGATCCCTGAGATGATTTGTGGGAATGTGCTGTAATCTCTCCCCATTTCAAGATTCAAGAATCAAGATTTATGTGAGCTGATTTATGTGGAGTTTTATCTTCTCCCTCACTTAGACATCAGTCAGGTCATCGCCACAACACTCTACATGCCCATACACTCAGCATAGAGACACATCCATCAGGTCTCACTGACAACTTATAGTTTTATCAATAATCAAATCCATTTCTGTGTGTCCGCTGTGGTGATGGATGGAAAGCTGTGGCTGACGCCATGCAGAGTCAGGCGTGTACTGTATATGTAGTTATGTGTAGACAATACACACGCGTGCGCGCGTGTGTGTGTGCAGTCTAATGTATGTGTGCTTGCATGGACTCCAACATACTGTACACAAACATGTATTGTAGGTGGTACAAGTACAAGCAGTCTTCAGTGACACACACACACACACACACACACACACACACACACACACACACACACACACACACACACACACACACACCCCAATGCCTGTTGGTTAATGGTTAATGCTAGGCTGATCATCAATATTGGGCCTTGAAATGTTGTAGCCTGCTGAAACAATGTGTTGATCTCTGCCATTATCTCACTGTGCAGCCAACACCACCAGATGGCGCTCAAGGTGTACCCTACTGTAGGCAGGTTTCTTTTTAAAAACAAGATTTGTCTTAATACACTTCACTCTGCTCAACTGCTAATTATAATAAAACGCACAATCATTGCTTTTATGGCCTAGGGGGACCTATAGATTTTATTTTTATTTTTCCAGTACATACTTTTTTCCTTTCTTGCTTTCTTTCTTTCTTTCTATGACCCATTTAACTACAGTGGGTTCCACATTCAGACTCTGGTTTGTGTCAGCGACGTTGCCCACAAGATGGTGCTCAAATACACTATTCTCCCCATTGTCTTCAAAAGAGGAGGTGTGTCTACATAGAGGAGGAGCCACAGTATGGGAGGTCCTAAGACATGGGGGGGGGGGGGGGGGTGACCGTAAGCGAGGGGGCGTTTTGATGGCTGTCAAGGAGGGGAGTGGTCAAAGCCATGGTCCAATCAGAAGCCGGCATAATGCAACCAATGAGAGACAGAGTGAAAAATCAGTGGGGGAGGGGGTGGGGTGTGCAGGAAACTGAGCAAATGACCCTTGATGAGAGAATGAGGAGCAGGAGGGAGGGGTGGGAGGAGGACTGGGAGGGAAAATAGGGGGTTCTGGGAAAGGCGTGTGTGTGTGTGTGTGTGTGTGTGTGTGTGTGTGTGTGTGTGTGTGTGTGTGTGTGTGTATGTGCACGTGCGTGCGTGCGAGATATGCTAAAGCATATGTTTTGGCTTGCCTATTTTATTATTTGATACATCCATTTTTCCCTGCTTAAATGTAAAAGGTCCATTCAAGTGTGAAGGGGCAAATATGATAATAAAGAGCATGATCGATTGAGATGTGGAGAGAAACACTGGACTATGCTTCAAAATATATTATTAAGATATATATATATATATAAGAAAAAATGAATAAAAAAGAGATAAATATAATAGAAATATGTAGAAATATTGAACTTTAAAAGCTGATGAGCCTTATGCCCGAGAAATTGTAGAATTTAAAATAATTGATATCAAAAAAGAAAGAGACATTTAAATAATTTATACTGTCTGCTATGTGGGGAGAGAAGCAGAAAGAGAATACTTTGATTTTGCTTATTTCTTAAAATGTTTTTGATGTATTTTTACAAATAAAAACTGTGCACACAGATAAGCACACACACTAATACTGTACTGTGAAATACCTTGATTTTTGCGTAAACAACAGAGAACCTTTTTTAACAAATTTTGCAGCACACTAATTTACTTATTTTCTATATTATTTATATTCTTACTTATAGTTGCTTTCACAATACTGTTAATCTAACACACAGGTCAATAATGTCAATTGATTTTCTTTTGTATAAATTGTGCTATATACATAAATGAATTAATTGAACTGAATTGAATTAAATTGAATTGCAAGTGAGTGGCCGGGAGAGCAGTGGTCATTCCCCCAGTGTGCTGGATGACCCCTGGGACTCTGACCCTGCTTCCAGTTGGACAGCCAGTTGGCTGGTCAGCAGTTCAGGGAGCTCAAAGGTCATGCTGACACCCACACTGAGAGCTGTGCTATGATCTTTCACCTCCCATCGTGAGGCTGGACCCTGCACGGAACCTAAAGCAGAGACAGACAGAGACATGGAGAGAGTGATATATATATATATATATATATATATATATATATATATATATATATATATATATATATATATATATATATAAAAGGGGACAGATTGACAGACACACAGTGTTCATTTAACACTGAGAGTGTTCAAATGTAGCCAACTGGTACTGTAAGGGTCCGTTTGGTTACATTTGTACACGCTTCAAATGTGAAGCGACCTGCACCATGAGGCCTACTCAAAAATGCTATGGTGGCAGTTCTTCCTTGACCTTCTGGGAGTGCGCGTGCAAAGTTACAAACGGGTAAATTAACATGAGAGATTTTACTATGCATACACACATACGCGCGAAAGAGATCGGGGGAAGAAAGGCATGGGGACATGGTGTTTTTGTACACTCAACACATCATGTTTGCCTCGGGAATGCTTAATTTTACTCTCGCTGAAACCACCTTTAACTGTACTGGTATGCAGCGCAGGGAAAAGCTCAATTGAATTCACTTTACCCCCGTGAACCTTTAGAAAACAGTGGTATCCTCTCAAGACTAATTCATACAGACGTGTGCCCCATCAGCATCAAAGTTGAATCACAAGACGTTGAATTACAAAGCCACAGTATAGCTATTCACAGAGAGCATCTGTGTACTCACGTGGTTATAAGATAAACCTTTATTGATCTCTGGAAGGAAATTCAGGTGTCACAGGGGTACAGACTATCAGCGATGAATACGATCGTGGATATGTGTACATTTTATCAACAATCAATGCATATGAATATAATGAATATACTGTATATACTATCTGTCAACAGACCTGTGAGTGTCTAGATGAACATATGTTGTACATGATGTATTTTTTAACAGTCTATGAGTGAATATGAGTACAGTCTCTCAATAGTTATCCTTAACAAGCATCTGTCAAAGTTGCAGCCATGTAAATCCTGGTAGTCAATATTAGTTATTGCCAAGGCATTTCAAGTTTCCCTGTTAGGGGGTTGAAGAAATGCTGCACAGGCCTCATGTGACATTTTACAGTTTGTGTTTGGTGTGTTTAAAGCAGTAAGATGGGGAGCTCACTGGGAGGTCAAACATCCTATATACTATCCTTATATCCTATCCTATCCTATTATATATTAAGGAAACCTCAGTCAGTCTGTTCCGCGTTGTTCACCTCAGTGGGTTGAGTAATTGATTGAGTAATTCAACTTGCACATGGGCATTGACCATTAGCATATGCAGACATTGAGGAACCCCGTTTTTCACTTTCCCAACATGTAAGCTGTTTATTAGCGTTTTGGTGTAAACACCGGAGATTCAGAGTTCGGTCTATGGGATCTGTCGTCATGGTTACAGCTCCGCAGGCTATGGGATCTCTAGCCACTGGCCAGACACTGCCACACAGAGAACGGCACAACACACAGATGCTCCAAACTTATACATGTGACTTTAATTTAGTGTCCACACACACTGCGTTTTCTAAGCGGGAGGGCCCTTTGGATATCATCTTCATAGCACTAGCACACAGATTAACACCTGCAATGTTCGAATCCAGGTTGTGTTATTTGCACACATAGCTTAGCTGAAACAGCTTCAACTTCATCTTCTTATGGTTGGTCTTCTCATGGTCTCAACCATTCCACGTCGGGTCAAAAATAAGGCTGTCAGCGAATATTCCATATTTGAGTATTCCTTTGGATATTAAAAATAAAATAATGATCAACTTTAAAAATTAAGGTACGGATTAAAATAAAAAATAATCTGCCTCGAGTTCTCACAATTAAGACTCTGGGGGCATGTAACCTTAACGTCAGCTGGTCTCGGGAGATCACAGAGCCGTCAGTCTGAGAGACCGGTCCGCAAGCAGCAGTTTATACTTCATCGTACGACAAAAAAGCGATGTAAAACTATGTATGGATTGTCCCTCACGGTAAAACTCCCTCCATGTCACATTTCTCTGTCTTGTAGCCTACCTTAATTGATTTAAACAAATGGATTGTTTTGGTATCTAAACCATTACAGCTTTATTACAATGAGGCTAAATAATAAAATAAGTATGAATCATTCATTTGATCTCGTTTTACTGCATACAATATTCTATATAAAAAAAATATATATATTAGAAAATCATTTTTGGCCAATTCTGACAGCTCTAGTCGTAAATGACCGGGTTACTTGTCACACGTCACCACAGTGAAGATTAAATCACTGTCAAAAACTTTAACTATGCATACCGAGTCCATAACTCAACCGTCTGAATAGTTTGGCTGTGCACCTCGCTGGGTATGGACTAGTAGCTCTAACTGACTAAATATTAGTTGTCGATAAGGACGTGGGGGAAGTCTAATAAAAAGTCAGAGCTGTCTTCACAGTCTCATTAGCCTGACACGCAGCCTGAGTTTCCATTTCGTTCGTTTCGTACTTCAGGGATTATTTTAATGGGTGTGGCTAGCGATTCAGGGGCTAGAGCCAGGCTACATACTTAGTCTCATCAGCATCAGAGCCGGTTTTAACCAATATGATATATATAATATAATTCTATTTGTCTGTATTAGCTCAAGAGAATCAAGAATCAAGTGGGATTTATTTGTCACTCATACTGGTATATACAGAGTGAAATATTGGTGGGACATGTTCCACAGAGACTATGCTAACAATACAATCCTCAATACAATACAATACAACAAGATAATAAAATGAAAAAATATGAGATAGAAGGTCAAAATACAGGTAGAACAGCAGTATAGTAATCCTTTTTAAACACAGGAACAATATATTTTATCAGCGGTGTCAATATTTGCAAGAGCATGATTATACGTATAACCTTAGCAGCAATGTCAAATGTGCAAAGAAGGTAGGCACACGTATCAAAAACATGTGTCTATTACACTTGTTTATGTACGTGTACCGGTGCACATAACATTTGGAGCAGCCTCTCAGGATTCTTTTGTTTCTGTTTTACACAAATTGATTTGCATCACTTGATACTTTTCTTCCATGTAAGCACAACATGCACAGGCATCAAATAAGATGGACTGAGTAAAATGTACCCTAAGATGAATGTAAAACAAAGCACTGTGTGGAATTATCTTGTGGAAACATGTTACGTTTGGGACAATAAGAAATAACATAAGATACAAATAAATACACAGACGCTGTAGTTACTGTTCCTAAATAGAAAGAAAATGAACAGCACTGTGGTGTGGTGAAAGTCCTCCATTCAAAAATCAACTTAAAGAAAAGCACTGAGCTACGTGCTAAAAGTGCTTAAGAGCCTACAGTGCAACTGCATTACCAACATAATGCACTCATATTTCACTGCCAGGAAGCTTTCTCCCTACAGTAAACGTTGTGTTAAGCTCCATAGATTAACAGACCATCTATTTAACGCTCAACACTTTCTCTTAAGTATGTAGTTAAGTGAAATGTGGTATTTGCTTTTGGGGAAGTAAAGAAAAGGTATGAAGTTCCCCCACAACAGAAACGCATCAAGAAAACCCAACTGTAGGAAAACCTCAAGTTTCTGTCATCTATCAATCCCCTCCCCATGCTAAAGTGTAAAAATGGTCCCATTTCATACACAGTGCACACCAAGCACTAGAACTATATCGTTCACCATGGTCGTCATTATACTGTAGTTGTGGTGTGGACTCTTAGAGCGATTTTAAATGGAAGGAGTACAAATCCTCTCAGAGTTAGATTAACACTGAGAGGATTTACTGTGTAGTTGGACTGTTTCTGGATTGGGACAAAGATGGCTGTTTTGAACATCGAATGGATCTGTATCACCTGTTTCACCTATTGGTGATTCCTGTGCATAACTTATTGTCATTAGGTTTTTTCATGGTCATATGTTGTCACATTCTCTAATACATGCAATACGATCTTGGCCACTATTTTGAACGATATGAAATATTTCCTTTTGGTATATAAAACAATGCTAGAACAATGCATATATTTATGTACCTATCTATAACCCTATCTAAATACATACAGTAGTACACACATGTATGTATATGTGGGTGTGTGCATGTTTCTGTCTGTAAATGTCTATGTACAAGTGCATGTACTGTGTGTGTGTGTGTGTGTGTGTGTGTGTGTGTGTGTGTGTGTGTGTGTGTGTGTGCGCTTGTGCATGTGTGTGAGCCAACCGTCTCTTTCACAAATACGCAGAGCAACCTGATCCTTGTCATGGCTTTCAGCACAACACATACGATCCCCTGAGCTCTTAGAGGACAGGATTTAAGAGAGAGGGGAGAGAGGGAGGGAGGGAGAGAGACAGAGAGAGGCTGCACAGTCCAATTTGACCTCAGTGGAGATGCACACGCACACACACACACGCGCAAGCACAGACACACACACACACACACACACACACACACACACACACACACACACACACACACACACACACACACACACACACAGGGTTTTTGGCAGACCAACTGGGTTGAGAGAGTCGTCTGGTATTTCAGGTTCAATCTTCCACTGGGCTCAGATCAAATACACCAGCCGGCAACTAGAGATGATGTCACTGTCCTACAGCTGTCTCTACCACTCAGCACTGTGCACCGTGTGGGTGTGGATGTGTGGGAGCGCATATGTGTGTGTCTGTGTGCATGTGCATGCACGTGCGTGTGTGCGCGCGTGCATCTAGATTTAAGTACATCAGCGTTTGTGTGTATGTGTGTGTTAGTGCAGTGCATGTGTGCCTATGTCTATATTTGTGTGTGTGTGTGTGTGTGTGTGTGTGTGTGTGTGTGTGTGTGTGTGTGTGTGTGTGTGTGTGTGTGTGTGTGTGTGTGTGTGTGTGTGTGTGTGTGTGTGTGTGTGTGTGTTTTCAGAGAGCCAGTGCAACCGCAAAATTGAATCAGTTACACCCCCCCTCTGTCTCTCCCTCCACCTCCTCACTCTCTTTCTCTTCCTCTCTTTCTCTTCCTCTCTTTCTCTCCCTCTCTCTCTCTCTTTCTCTCTCTTTCTCCCTCTCTCTCTCTCTCTCTCTCTCTCTCTCTCTCTCTCTCTCTCTCTCTCTCTCTCTCTCTCTCTCTCTCTCTCTCCCCCCCCCTCCACTCCTCTGTGTTGATGGATGCGTTGTATATATTCCTGCTGGTAATCAGATCCGGCTCTTCCAGTGGTTGCAGTAAATACAGCCTGGTGGCGTGCCAGCGTACCGGGGCAGACATGCAGACAGGCAGGCTGTCTCCGGATGGATATTAGACCTCAGACTGCAGCCTGGCACAGCACAGCCCCGTGTGGGTGCTGTGGGCACGCTGATATGGCACAGATTGTGCCATGACAGGACCAGATCAGAGAGATCTGTGTTGACCACATACGTGTCTGGAAAAACAAGGGCCAAGACAGAGATTTATTGTGTGTGCGTTTTTATGTTTTATGTTTTTATGTTTGCATGCATGCACCAACTGTATATACAAGTTATTGTTATGATCGCTTACACATGTATGTCTGATTGCTCTGGTAATACTGTACAACTTTCTTTCTTTTTTTCTACTTTTGGTCAAAATCTGGAGTGTAAATTTCATTTGGAGAGTAAAATTGGGCCTGTAAAAGTTTAATTAACCTTCCAGATTTGTGTGGGCAGATAGAGAGATAGACAGATTGAAACAGACAGAGATAATGAGACAAAGCCACAGGGACAGAGAGACAGAGACCAAGAAAAAGAGAACACAGTAAAATCCTCAGCTTTAATTTATCCATTTGTAACTCCAAAGAGTGTACAATTTGTATACTCTCAGAGTTCAATTAACACTGAGGAATTTACTGTGAAGGAAAGACAGACAGAGAAGGGCAGACAGGGACATAGAGAGGCAGAGAGAGAGAGAGAAGGGTAGAGGTCAGTCAGGGTCTCTGTTAACACAGATGTGAAGTGATTCATTAGTGAATGGTCTTGATTTAAGCTGTAAATTAGCTCTGCGGTGGAAATGAGTGGAGCAGAGATGTGACTTTTCACGCTTTAGTGATTATGCACGCAGACACATACACGTGTGCATGCAGTGCACTCACGGACACGCGAGCACACACACACACACACACACACACACACACACACACACACACACACACACACACACACACACACACACACACACACACACACACACACACACACAGAGCAGTGTCAAAGCCATAATTTTCTGCTGTACGTGACATCAGAGTTGTGATAAAGACAAGGAGGTCCAGCAGTCTCCATTTTAGCACGCATATACACACGCGCGCACACACACACACGCACACGCACACACACAGATACCATATATCAGAATTATTAATAGAAGGCCTCTCTCAACCTCTCTCTGTCTCTCGTTATGGTCCACTCAACATCTTGCATATGTGCAAGGTTTTACAGCAAATGCATGACCTTTTCAATCACTTGAGATTGGAGAACAAGGCCAACATGCCGGTGGCGAGGACATGAGGCTTGTGAGGTGCGCCTGAGCC
This sequence comes from Gymnoscopelus microlampas, assembly GCF_963454915.1. Taxonomy (NCBI): domain Eukaryota; kingdom Metazoa; phylum Chordata; class Actinopteri; order Myctophiformes; family Myctophidae; genus Gymnoscopelus; species Gymnoscopelus microlampas. The sequence continues at coordinate 20,563,052 of NC_139952.1, forward strand.
GAGCAACTTGTGCACCAACGTGCGTGGCATTCTGGTTGGTGGTAAGCCGTGGTGGACAGAATAGGTTTTCACGGTGTGAATCAAAATGAGCACTCCCTCCACGATCCCTCAGCCAATTACCTTGTTTGGGGTGGGGTTTTGAGGTTTTTGGCTTTGGAATAGCATACACGCCTCTCTCTCTCTCTCTCTCTCTCTCTCTCTCTCTCTCTCTCTCTCTCTCTCTCTCTCTCTCTCTCTCTCTCTCTCTCTCTCTGTTTGTCTCTCTCTCAGTGGGTAGATAGATACCTTCTCAGTGAGGTCATCCTGGCCCCTACCTCCACCTAAACAATGCACTACAACCCACTGCATAAGAATATACAGCCAAACCAGATGACAAGACGTGTGTGTGTGTGTGTCCGCGCGTGCGTGCGTGCGTGCGCTAGTCATGCACGCGTGCTAGAGTAACGAATATCTCCAAGTTTGTGTTAAAGTGGAAACTGTAGTGCTTGTTTGTCATTGCAGTCACTTTCTCTATGCATGTGAGTGTGTGAGTGAGTGTGCGTGTGTACGCGCGCGCACGCGTGTGTGTGTGTGTACATGCGGTTTGCAACACTTAAACTTGTTCTCCGAAAGACAGGGCATGGGAAAGCTTTACAGTTTTTACACAGAGCGCTAGTGACCGCCACCACAAATACCAGTTCCCATAATGCCTCTAAACAAAATAACATGTTTGGATTGTACACAGTGTTCACAGTGATTGTACACTGTGTTCATTTATCCATTTGTAACTCTGATAGTGTACAAATGAAACCCAATGGACCTTTACGGCTCCATTTGGTTCCATTTGTACACTCTCAGAGTTTGAGTGAAATTAAAACTGTGTATAGGGAATAAGGGACAGACACGCTGGTGAAAAGGATCATGGGGTTACCACCCACAGCAGCAGACAACACAGTGTCTCAGGCCGTACAGAGTCAGTGGAGACACAAAAGGTATAATAGCCATCTGGGCTAGGCGGCTACGCTACATCCAGAGACAATAGGGCCTCATTCAGGCCTCACAGCCCAGCCGAGGCCATCTGCTCCTGGTGAGAGTGAGTGGGAGAGAGGAACCGAACCCCTGTACCTCCCCTGATCTCCAGAGTCCCAAAACGTAGTGGGAAGAGAGCTGGCTTTTTTCTTTATTTATCAAAGATCTGCATTATGCTATTTTTGGAGTTTATTTACAAAACAAGATGTCCATCTTTTAAGAAATAACGGTTATTAATTTGATAATTTCAAGATTTTGTTTTTATATTTAAAAATAAAACAAGCTAATACATTCATTTTTAAAGTCTCCTTGTGTTTTAGTTTGTGGTGTTATTTTATTGTTTCCTGTTTACTGTGTGAGGTAGTTTATAGTGTTTCCTGTTTTCCTTTGTTCCTGTTACCTGACTTGTCTCGTTACTCTCGTTGTGATTAGTTAAGTTCAGGCCCTTGGCCAGTCGTGTGTTAATTGTCCATCGAGTTCACCTGGGCCTAGTTGTTTCCCTGTGTTAGGCCTATCTGTTGTTTTCCTATAATGTTAGTCAGTTTGTTTGTTCAGTGTAGGTGTGATTACTGGGGACTGTTTGTATCTAATTTGTTGCTTATTTTTTCAGACAAACATTGTGTATTTCCAACTGAAAACACTTTTTTCATTTGGACATGTGTTTTTTGTCAAGCAACGAAAGGCGCAAAGCCTAAATTTGAAATGTATTGAGTATAGATTAATAGCTTGATGGATAGATTGATGGATAGAAAATTAGATATTGGAAATTACTTGTGTGAGCGTTCTTCCACCGAGAACCCAAGCATGTGTTTTATTTTGCTCACCAACAATGAATGAATGACATGCCACTGTTAAAACAGCAGGGGAGAGGACTGGAGATAGGGAGTGTGGATGCATACAAATATCCATACATAGAGCACACGCACACACTCACACATGCACAGAACAGATGTACACACACACTGCCATAGTCCAGTCCAACACGCAGGCCATTCATCACTCATTGGAAAACAAAGAGAAAGGCGGGGAGGGGAAGATGAAAAGACATGTTGGAGAAAGAAAGAACTAAAGAGAGATGTACTTGTGTATAGGCTACAGATCCTTGTCTGATTGTATTTTTGTCAGCTGTTATCAAATCTGGCATCTTTTGCCTGTAATTCATCTGAAAAAAGAGTATAGAGTCTGAATAAGGTTTGACTGTTATGCTAGGAACTTGAGCTGGTGTTTGTTTTACATGTAGGAACATTATATTCCATGGGACAGTTACTTACAATTTTAATGGGACACCCATTAAACGCGTTTGACAAAATTATGATCCTACCAGGATAAATACAGACTTCACATAACAAAGATGACTTCTTGCAGCGGTACGCCTACGTAACACAAACACACGAGTAAAGAAATGCACATAAACACTTCATGATGGATTGTGTGGTGTGTACATGTGTATGCACACAGACACAAACACACTTTCTCTCTCATATACTGTAGCACATTAGCGAATGCAAACAAAAGGGATTCTGCCTGAGACAATATAATAAAGTCCTTGCACATTAGTTTTATTCTGCTTATTTCATCGATATCTGTGACATGCTGATTCTCGTTGCACTACAGAACATGTGATGAGGTTAAAATGAATACAGGCATTTCACTTCCCTGAAATTAAGTGCTAAAACCTTATTTATTTTGAATCTGCGTTGTTCTCATTTGTTTATTTAAAATTGTGATTTTGAGACATGTTTCACCATGCAATGAAAGTGAATTGAATCGCTATTTCTGATTCCTTGATAATGGACCACAAACGCAACAGACAAAGATGATGGACAATATTTGGACTCATCATGCCCAGGTAGCTACTGTATACAACCCAAGGTTCTACCAAAGTTCAACAATACTTAAAAGTAGCATCAAAACCAAGTTTGAGGCCACCCATTCGTCTCATCTCCCGCTTACTGACGCACACATTCTTGGTTAGTAAATAACTAAGAAACTCAGCGTATAATTATTTCTACACACGCACAAGTCTAAACCTGTTGCTCAGCTCCATAGCAATGGGACTCCAGTTCAGTTTAAAAAATGTTGAGTCTTTGGGTGTGTGGATTGTGAGTCATAAAGGTTGTTCAAGTGATTTATCTCAGTCTCTCACATCATTCCTCCGCGCCCCACACTAATCATGTCTGTGAAGGATATTAGCATGCTGTTACATAGTCAATTTATTGTCAGATCAATCATCATGTAGCAGTTGATTCAGTATACTCAAGTCTGTACATACTATAGGTGTTCTGTGAACACTGTCCAAACCAATGTTCACAGCTTTCTCCCTTGCCCTGTTTTAAGCAGCAACTGTATACGTCTAGGCACGTGTTTCCAGATCTGTATTTACAAGCATGTATATAACTGTGGTTCTGCTTCTGGCTCCTGTTGCAGGGTCCCGTGATTATGTTTCTATGGACATTTAAGTTCGGTGACAGTTACATTACATGTTCCATGGGGCAGCAAATCAACTCTAGTTTCAACACCCTATAGCACCAGATTCTCAATGAAGAGGCGCAGCAATCCAATGAATGCACCACTGCAACAAAACTCAATAGGGCAGAATTCCCCTGTCATCAGCAGCTATTGTTTAATGGTAGCAGACCAAATGACAGGGTTCTGGCAAACACTCAAACGTGCCCACCTACAGCATAAACCCAGACCTCTACCTAAAGTCAATCAACACTATCAACTATGTCTGTGTGTATTCTGCTCACACTCTCTGGGCTGTTTCAGTTTTCAGGATTGTTTATGTTGGTTAAGTGATTTAGTGCACTGTTCCTCAGCCAGTGGTACATGCATGATGGGAAAATGGATTAGAATGCAAAACCAAATTTTGAACTATGTTAAATGTATGCAAAATTATGTGTGTGTATGTGTATATATATATATATATATATATATATATATATATATATATATATATATGACTGACAGACAGAGAGTTGTTGGATGTTGTGGTCCTCGAGGAATGTTCAAAATACGCTAGTGATCCAAAGCTCAAAGGAGAACAACCACTGATTTAGTGCATCCTAGATTGATCACTAGTTGGAGTGTCTGCGTGCATGTCCATTACTGTCTGGCCGCAAGTGTACAAAGACGCATGCACAAGTGACACACTTAATCATGTTTAGTGTGTGTGTGTGTGTGTAATGTAATGTGGGCGTTCCTTCAACTCGCGTGCATGCAGCACAAACACAGTTGTGCAGGGACACACCTACTGGCTCGCTCAGAGACACGTAATGTCAAACACGCGGCTGATGAGAGATCCTGCGTCAAAATGAATGGTTGTGGCTAATGAGCGGTTTCATACTGAGACAATGACAGAAGGAGTAGAAACTCCCCTCTGCCGCTGACAGACAGCTGTCAGGCCTTTTTTCCGAGTAATGAATGATAATCTCGGTCAATCGCTGCAGAATGTAGAAGTCGCCGCGGGGCTCCCACGGCCTTTAAAGACATGATGGTTAGACCTACCGTACGGATGCTCAAGAACACAAAAGGGAACAGTAGCATTTGAGAAACATATATTTATTTTGACTGGGTTAAAGAGATTAGTAGGAGGGAGAAAAATGTGGAAAAAAATCGTGGACGTACTAAGTTGTTGCTGTTGAAAATGGGAAGATCCAGTGGTTTGCGAAATTAACTCCACACAAACAATACGGGCAGACAGATGGACACACAGACCAACCCTCTTATAGACGGCTAGCCTCCTGCAGAGCCACGGCTTAAATGAAAAAAGGTTAGGCGCTACAGTTCAGAGAACTTCAGACTCACTGTTGCACTTTATTTTGATGTTGGGTGGTTGAATAACAGCAGTGTTGAGAATAAATTACCTTGGATTGACAATTGGCTATTAAAATGCATGTAAACTATGTGTTTGCCAAGGGTGAAAATGTGACTTGCATTAACTAAAGCAGTATTAAAATACTCGACAGGTGTGATGGTACGCTTTACAGTTATTTCATCATCAACAACAACAAAAGGAGACCTCCCAAATCGATTGAAAAAAACGTTTTAGATCTTGAGATTGTGTATAAGCAGGACCATCATAATGCTAGTGGAGAGTATAAATGATTGATGAGGCTTGAGGCTGGGGCCACTCTATTAATGTCATCATATATGTTTTAAGGGCCCCCGGTGTCTTTTCATGGGGCCCGGAATTCCAAGGCAGCCCTAACGGCCCTGTCCATGCTGTAGGAAAACATCTAAAACAATGGTTCTCAGACTTCTTCATTTCAAGGACCCCCATAATTCTGAGAGTGTACAAATAGAACCAAATTGACCCAAACCTGTAATGATCCATTTGGAACTCCCTCACAGAACACTGAGGGGTCCCTGGTCTGGACCCCACTTTGAGAACCACTGATATAAAACAGCAGCAGCAGCAGCATCATTCCAATATTCTTTTTTTCTTTCTTTTTTTTTGCCAAGCAACTGTTGCAGCATAGTTGGGGTTTTCATCTTGAAAAAACAAAGCATTTAGAAAAGAATCATAAATTGGCTCATAAACATTCATTTTAACTGGTTCACCATGAAGGTTTTCTGTCCCTTTTAAGCTCTTTCACAAACAGTTATGTGTAACATACAGTAGTGTCCTTGGGAGCACTGTCTTTGTCTCAGCAATTATGAGTGATGATTCTATATGTAAACGCAGTGGTGGAAAGTAACTAAGTGCATTTACTCAAGTACAATTTTGAAGTACTTTTACTTTACTGGAGTATTTCCAATTTTCAATAATTTTACTTCTCCTACTTACTACATCTCAGAGGCAAATATTATACTTCTACTCCACTACAATTATTTTAAAACTTTATTGTCTCCGCCAGAGGTGGAGAGTATGTTTTCGTTCCCGTCACGCTGTGTGTCCCCCCCCCTAGCCAAGCTAACATTGGTCAAGCTTCACGTGACACGTGACAATATGTTGTCACCAATGCTTTTGATTGGCTAGCGAGACGCATGATGAAATAAGATCCTATAAATAGGTGTGTCACTTCCAAAAAACATTTATGTTTTTGGAAGTGAGGTAACATTGGTCAAGCTAACGGGATCAAGCTAACATTGGTCAAGTGACACGTGACAATATGTAATATAAATAGGTAAGACAGGATTAATCAGGAACAGTACTGGCGGAGACCTGTGCTCCGAGGAGCACATTTTCTAGTTTACTAGTTACTTTGTTGATTTTGATTATTTCAAAACATACATTAACCACTTCAGCCCTATATATATTCTCTCACAATGCGTCGCGTCGCATTGTGAGCTTGTAGATCTGCTACTTTCAAAAGGTTTTTACGTTTTGAAAACTTCAAATGTGACATTCTGCATGAGTACTTTTACTTTTGGTATATTTTGATACCAATACTTTTGTACTTTTACTAAAGTAAATTTTGAATTCCAGACTTTTACATGCAACAGAGTATTTCTACATTGCAGTATTGATACTTTTACGTAAGTAAAAGATTTGAGCACTTTTTCCACCACTGTGTAAACGGACAGGCATCTATCTAATGCCTGCAGCATGGTCATTTCCACCTGTCTGTCGGGTCATAGGCAATGGAAGAATGAGTGACATACAGGAGTCTCACTTCACTGACACTTCAACAGTAAACCAGGAGATGTGTTCCGACAACATGTATGATGGTGAGACCACGTTAAGATTAGATCAGTTTATCTTATTGTTCAAGCAACTTTCTTCTCTGTGTGTGTGTGTGTGTGTGTGTGTGTGTGTGTGTGTGTGTGTGTGTGTGTGTGTGTGTGTGTGTGTGTGTGTGTGTGTGTGTGTGTGTGTGTGTGTGTGTGTGTGTGTGTGTGTGTGTGTGTGTGTGTGTGTGTGTGTGTGCGCGTGCGTGTGTGTGTGTGCAGAGAGAGAGAGAGAGAGATTGTGTTTGGACCCGCAGGGCAGAAAGAGGCCTGTGACAGGACTTGACAGGTATTGCATGGTGGTGGGCCTCCCGACTGTCAAACAAAAAGACAAACCGAGGAAACTAGAGCTGGAGAAAAGACAGGACTGAAGGAGGAGACTTGATATTTGTTCCTTTAATCAACAAATCATCAATTCTCCAATAATTTCCTTTAACCTTCCCTTTACAAATCCCCCTCCCCCTTTTTTCTCTATTCATACATCTTCTCTGTGTCTTAACCTGTAACCTCCTTCTTTCATGCATTTTCTAAACAGTAAAAAGAAAGAAATGGGGTTTTCTCAAATCTCTCGTCCTCAACACCCTGCCCACGTGTGGACAAAGGGTGACATTACAGCACCCAGTTTGCTTGCAGAAGCTTTTGCTGAAAGACAACTCAAACAGCTCCAAAGTGTCGCAAACCTGTACGAGCATGAGGGAAATGTTAAGGGGGGCGTGTGTGCACAGATCTGCCAAGTATGAACGTGAAGTCTATAACAGAGCCAGATCAATGGAGTGGGGTTCAAATAGCTAGATGGACTGAGAGAGAAATGGTAGCTGGGGAGTAACAATACAGGAAAAGAAATGTGAAGAGAGAGAAGGGGGGGGAGTAGAAAAAGACCAGTCAATAAACAGATGGAAGAGAGGAGAACTGAAGAAAAGAAAAAAGAGAAGAAGTGAAAGAGGAGAAGAGGTTAGAGCAGAGGAGGGGGAGAGAAGGCAGAAGACGAGAAGGGAGAAGACAAGATGGGAGAGGAGAAGAGAGGAGAAGAGGAGAGAGTGATGACTCCCCCACCATGGGGGTGTGAGTGTATTTGTGTGGATTCTCTTGGTGAAAGGCTGTTGATTGTTTAGAGGCAGATTGTGAGGGAACGCTGTCAGGACCTGTCACCTTGACAACCATGCTTGTACTTCACTCAGTCGCTAAAGAGAGAGAGAGAACGAGAGAGAGAGAGGCCCCTGCCTTCTCGCTCTTGTCAACCTCAAAGACACACAAACACACAAACACGCGCACGAGTGCACGAGCGCACGCGCACATACACATACACATACACATACACATACACACACGGGCTAGGGCACACACACACACACAATAAATTCATCCTTGTTATTCATTTGGGTTTCCCAACCAGCAATAAACTGCTGTCATTCTCCAGGGGTTGCGCAACTTGTTTACGAGCCGCGGGATTGAACTTGTGACTGCGTGCAACAAGTCTCGGCTGGGCATTATGGACTGCAGCTCACCTGGCACAGAAGGTGAGAGCAACAGGTATTTAAGGTCATGGGAACTATGGCACTTTCATGAACGTGTGTGTGTGTGTGTGTGTGTGTGTGTGTGTGTGTGTGTGTGTGTGTGCGTGCGCGCGCAATGCATGCATGCGTGAGTGAGTGAGTGAGTGCGATGCAAGCATGTGTTGTGTTTTATGTGCGCCCAGGTGTGTTTGCATTCAACTTTGCAAAATGCACATGAGAGCATAGGCTTTTACTACCTCTTTATGCTGCAAATCTGTCATCATTAATAGAACACACAACAGACATGACTACATCACCGCAGCACAAAAGACAGGACAGGCAGATGAATGAATGAGGGATTGATAGAAGAATACACATGTGCGTGGCTTGACAGACATACGGCCTTAATGGACAGATGGATAGTTTAAATGACAGGAGAAACGACAGGCACCGATAGATAAATGGACGGGCTGACAGATAGATGGACTGGGGAGACAGATGAATGGATAGGCAACGTGACGAAAAGGAAGGAAAAGTCAGAGGGGAAAATGAAAGCAGCAGATAAGATTATCTCTCGGACGATTTCAGTTGCAACTGAAAGGAGACATGAAGACTTCCGCAGGGCTACTCAGACAGACAAACATGGGGCCTTTAAGCATGATTTATACTTAGTTTCGCGCCGGTGTCTCGCACCAAAAATAGCCGATGTACAAACTCGTTTGACCTTGTAGTTTGGCTTTTTTGTGCACGATACTGGCACTTTCTCTCTGCTCGTGCTGATTTGTGAGAACATTCTAGCAGCCCCCTGCCCCACCTGATAGAAAAAATTGACAGCTTCTGAGTGCAAGCCAGTGCCTGTCTCTCTCTCCCTAGTGTGGACTTCCGATTCTTCTGCTTGACTGATCGTTCAGAATGGAGGGAGGGAGGTGTGGGGAGGGTGGGAAGGAGGCAGCAGAGTGGGTGGGTGGAAAGAGATCGAAAGAGAAAGGGAGAGGAGGCCAGCGTTCAGTGGTTCCCATTCAATGGAAGTCCCTCACTCTGATGCTGAAAAGGGCAGATTCCATCCTTCCCTGGCTTGCCTTTCTCTCTCTCTCTCTCTCTCTCTGCCTCTCTCTGCCCTATCCATCAACACAAAGTCTGAAAAGCACGAGAGAGGAGAGAGCAAACGCAGAACTCTCTGAGGCACACACTCCTTCCATCAAACCCGGTCAGACTGACACGGGAGACATGGGGAGATTGACTCATACATCTGTATTTCATAATTACACTGAACAGCCAGCGGCCTCGCACAGCTTTCCCCCGTGACGTGCCGCAAAGCGTTGAAGTGCTTGCTCCTTACGTCCGTGCTTTGCCTGGTCTGTGTTGCTGTTTCCGTTTACTCTTTACAGTGTTGTGGGACAAACACCTTGCATTTACAAACCAGGAAACCAAGGTGTGACCAGCGAATGTCACTGCGTGAATGTTAGCTTCACCCTGATCCATACAGAGTGCACTCGGTTCTAAATCCTGGAAGTGAGTTCATAATGGATTCCCTCGCCAGTTTTCCAACACTTTTCTTTCCACAGGGATTTTGATTTATGCAAATAATAAGGTCTGTGGTTAACATAAGCCTTTAAGAGTTTCACGTTTTGTTCTACGGCATACTGTAAATTACGTCAGTTAATATCACAATTGTGAATTGTGAAGCCATTACGTGCTTTTTAAGCTCTATTAATTACATGTGTGTTTGAAAAAACGTAAAGGTTTTCGGAGGCTATCTATAAAAAGAAAATGTTGCTACAGAAATGATTTTCTTTATCCAGACCCTATGCTAAAGTGGGAAACCATGGCAGAAGTAAATTCTGCATTAGTTTCTGCATCCACTCTGTCAACATCCTTATTGAGGAGATGTTTTCCAAAATGTTCAAAACGTTTCCAAAATATTCAGATTTTTTCCAAAATACCCAAACAAGCGCTGATCTACAAGTTGTGAGCTTGTCGATCGCCTTTTCCCTGGGTGCGCTGAATGTTAAATGTTGTTCTGATGCTTGATTGTCAGTGCGCCATTAAACAAGGGGGGTCAAATCTCCTTAAACCACAAGGAAATCTGATGACAAAAGGTACCGTACGTCGCCACAGTGTTCTTGGGGCCTTCATGTGTAAGAGAGAGAGAGAGAGAGAAAAAAATGCCTCCTTCTTGGCTGCTGACAGACTCGATGAGGTCTGGAGTTTTCACTCATCAGCCATGCAGCGAGTTGGATGGACTGACTGTTACACATGGACGCTTTCAAATGATCAAATGCACATTTCGCTTCCTCTTTAGCGAACACGCACGCACACGCACGCACACACACTTGCATGCAAACTTTGTATGCGTGTACACACACACCCTCTCACTCACTCACATGCACAAGCATGCACATGCACACGCACACGTGTGCGTGTCAACTGTGCACACAGAGCAGAGGGAGACTCAGTGGGCTTGTTAAAATGTATGGTCACGGTGAGGTCGTCAGGGCCTCCCTCATGTCACTCCACACCTCACAGCTGGGAGAATCTCACTCTTATACACACACACACACACACACACACACACACACACACACACACACACACACACACACACACACACACACACACACACGTTGGTATTACTATACTTATGAGGACGTCAACATTCTTGGACAGTCATTTTATGAATGCCATTTTTACCATTATTCAGCCATTTTTAACCCTGACCCGAAAGCCTGAGAGTTATACTTCTTTGTGCACTGATGTCACGCACTGAAAATAGCTGACCTACAAGCGTCCAATGAAACGCAACACATAATTCCAACCCTAACCCTTAAATCTAACCTCTAAAGGCCAAATCCTAACCTTAACCCCAATTTCAGTCTTCTCCTATTGTAAATTAAATAATCTTTTTTTAACCTAAACAACCATTTCTTGCGTCAGGACCAGGAAAATTGTCCTCACAATGTTTATTTCTCAAATCCTACCATACATGGACATTGGACAAGTATGGTAGCCCTCATAAATACAGTAATATAAGTACACACACAAACCCCCATGCACGCACACAAATGCACACATCTGCACAGATACACTCACATGCACACACGTGTGCTGACACACAAAGATCAACATAGATATAAACCCTCACCCACATACTGCCCCCCGCCCCACACACACACTCATACACTCATAGCCAGTGACCCTGTCGTTTCTTACACACAGATACAAATCTCTTATTCATTAATCTTCATTTCAACACACTCCAGTTGCCATCAGCACATGTGCTCTCAACAATCATTTGGCACTGTACCGTTTCTTTCTCTCTCTCCTCTCCCTCCCTGTTCCTCCTTTTTCGCTCATACCCTCTTTATCCCTATTATTTCTCTCCCTTTCTTTATCTCTCTTTCACTTCCTTTCTCTTTAATTCTCTCAATCTCTTTTCCCTCTCACGATATCTCTGCTCACCTCTCTTCCTAGCCCTCTCTCTCTCTCCCTCTCTCGCCCTCTCTCTTTCTCTCTCTCGCACGCACGCACTCACTCACGCACGCACGCGCACACACGTGCATGCGCGCGCACGCACACACACACACACACACACACACACACATACACACATACACACATACACACATACACACACACACACATACACACACACACAGGGTGATATCTGATTGCTGACACTGATATCTCCTCCCTCCCACTGCAGGGCTGTCCATCTGGATGCCTGATCAGAAGCCACAGAGCAGGGTCCTCGCAGCGGGGGCCCTGTCACTGTGCATTAGTGCAGGAGTGATGGCGGACCCGCGCTGACATAGAGGATAACATCGGCATCAACAGAATCCTTTGGCGTCCGTATCACGTTGGGATTAGGGGGGGGACGTGATGAAATCTGAGGTGGGTCGGGTCTGTCGGGTCGTTCCGAGGCCACAGCACTCCACTGTAATCTAGTGGATCTTTCCCCGGGATTTTGCAGGAATTTGGACCCTGACCGGGGTCATGCATTAAAAGCCCACGTGTTGCCTATGCACCTTTGCGAGCGACGAGATGAATCATTTCGATTCAAACTATGTGTCCAAAGCTGCATACAGTATGTTGACAAACTGTGTTCGTTCACTTTTTAATCTGTCATGTCCGTGGCTGCCACATGCAGAGTGAGACACAATTCATTAAATTAAATTTCATTATTTATGTTGCTTCTTGTGAAGTTAGTGATTCAATCTAGTGGGACCTCGACAACAATCAACTTGTGGTGGGCTTGTCTCACCGCTAATTGTAATTCTGAACAGATTTGGTTCCCGCTTTGTTTGGGCCTGATCTGCAAATAAATAGTTGTCGTTCGGATATAAAGTAGTGAACTATGTTAAAACAATAGATATATGCAGTTATAGAGGGTCAAGAAAGTAGAAAACATAGCAGGCTAAAGCTCCCCTGCACACATAATGTTTTCAATCCCTTAGACAAAGATCTACACCCACCGAAACATTGTCCACGAATGAAATGAAAATATATCAGGATCATTAAGTGTCCAGGCGGTACCTCTCCCTCTAGTTTAGAAAACGAAGTAACCCATAGTGTGTACACAGTGTCAATCCACTCCGTTTACATAACTCCGTTTACAAAGACCCCCGCGGAGGACGGGGAGGCCTGCATTGGTTTGAGCCTCGTTTCCTGACGAGGCTCCACCAAAGCCAGTCCTCTCCCAATCCTCTGATTCACTGCAGCAGATACAAATAAACACCCGACGCCGCGTTTGGCCAAGCAAATCAGCACTGTTGAATGATTCAATCCTATCGTTTATTATGGTTTTTACCGCCACGCATTCTGAACGCTGCCCAGAGCATGAACAGACACGTAAGAGGGGGGGGGGGATGAAAAGATCCAAGCACTTTACGAAGTTTAGCATGTTTCTCTCCCTCCATTTTCTCCTCTCTTTCCACTCAATGAGTCTTTTGTTCTATCGGATATACTTATTTTTGGTTGTGTTTATTTGGCATTCGACGATAAACACAAACAATGCCTAACATAATTATGAAATTATAATTTAACAACAAACACTCACACGCAGCCATTCCACAGACACGCATGCAAATAAACACTGTGGAAGCGGTGACCTAGGACACACAAAATCAGAACGCATTCAGAAAGACACACATAAACACACACGCACACACTCAGACGGACACACTGCTGGCCAGGACTCTCTTATATGTACCCTTCCTCGCTGTCTGTCCAGTGATCCATTCCATTCACACTGTGTCTGAGAACAGAGTGGGCTATGTGTGTCGATTTTATTATTCTCTGACACTGTCCCAGGTCCCCAGCTGTGTCTTGGCTGTCAGTGAGACATTTGGGGAGCTGACCGGGTAGCGGGGGCGACAGGAAGGTTTAGGTGTTGTAATCAAACTCTATTCCCTATTCCCCCCTGGACTCGTTAGAACGCTCACATTCTCCACTAATTGGCCCGGCAAGTCACACGGCAGCCAGGGACACTGTCTGACTGGAAAACCCCGAGAGAGAGAGAGAGAGAGAGAGAGAGAGAGAGAGAGAGAGAGAGAGAGAGAGAGAGAGAGAGAGAGAGAGAGAGAGAGAGAGAGAGAGAGAGAGAGAGAGAGAGAGAGAGAGAGAGAGAGAGAGAGAGAGAGAGAGAGAGAGAGAGAGAGAGAGAGAGAGAGAGAGAGAGAGAGATAGAAAGAGAGATAGAAAGAGACATAGAAAGAGTGAGACATACAGTACAGACAGGTGTTTCGTTCTTTTCAATTTATGTCTAAACAAAAGTTGAACTTGAACTTTTAGGCTAATATGTGCATTGTTTTTTCCAGTGTTAGGAACATGCTGTTTTGAAACACACCAGACTTCTATTATCCTCGTTTAACAGTAAATGCACATATTGATCTGAGAAAAATCCATTTCCCTGAATCTGGCTGCATGCAGTCAACAAAAATGATCACTTGATACGTTGTTAGGATGAACAAATACTGAGTGGGAAAACATTTACCAGGATGTGATGGTCACAGTAATGGATAAAGTGTGCATTATGATAGAGAGGTTTCTCGACACTCTTACGAAGGCACTTTAGCATTGGATAGATCAGTGGTTCCCAAGCGGTGGGCCGAGACACATTGGTGTGCCGTGGGATTTTTTTTCTTTGTGCGGGTGTGCCTTGGGATTTTGTGACAACCACACATCGTTATTGCAGTATATCGTTGCTGTCGGGCAGAAACTATCGCCATATATAACTTTTTGTGTTTTTTTGTAAATGAATGCCCTATACTACAGTGTCACACAAACGTATCAAATGTAGCAGATCCGCAAGCTCGAAACGCGGCGTGAATCGTCACGTTTTGAGTTTGAAGATCTGCTATTTCTGAATTTGAATCCTGAAAAGTAACAGTTTTGGACATATCAGGTTTCCACCCGATAGAGTGAGACGATATACAACTATACAAAAAGTTATGAATTAGCTTTTAAGTTACGATATAAGTACTTGGTGTGTACAAATGCTCCATCTGAATCTGAAATTGTGAAAAGCCACCTCTTCAGACTCTACCTCACCCCTATAGCACTCCACTCTCCTTGTATGACTTCTTGTTGCTCATTTTGACAGATGCTAGTTATACTATGCAGGTGTATGTTGGTTACTTGTTCTCACATGGTATGTATGTATTTAGATATTAGTTATACTGTTTGCTTGTCTTGCATTGCATTGACTTGCGTGACCATTTACCCTGTTGTTTGTTGACTAGGGTTCATGCCACTTACTCCAATCTTGTGCTTCATCACTCTGCACATTTGCCATAGCACATTCACTTTTTTTCACACAGTACATTAACATTATTCTTAGTATATTATTATTACCGTATGTATATTGTATTGTTTGTCTTTTAGACCATGTCAGAACCAACATTTCACTTGTATGAGTGAGTGACAAATTAAGACCTCTTTATTCTTGAAGAAGCATTGTAAGTTGCCACAGCAGTTAAAAAAGGGGAATCCTCTTTTTGTCTCTCTTTCTGTCTTCGCAACCTTTCCCCCTATCGTCCCCCCACACCCTCTCCATTTTTCCGGCCACCCTACCTCCCTCCCTCCCTGCTCCTTGAAGCCTTCCTTTGTGAGGTTTACAAGTGACGGTGCTGCTTTGACCAGTGAACCATTACCCCAAAGAGCCATAGAGTGGTCCGCCGGTCACACTTTATAAGCTGTCAGCTGAACCGTGCTCCTCGGCCGACAGGTGAGGAATGTTTTCATCCACCCCTGCGCTTCTCCGTGGGTGTCTCACCGAAAGATACGTGCGTGTGTGGATGGATTGCACACGCGATGACGCGTGCACATGCGGATTTGCACATACCGTACTACCTACGCAGATGCACGTGCAGTCGTGCACACACACAAACACACACATACACACACACACATGCATGCTCATAAACACATCTTTTATTGTTTTTTTTTTGTTCTCTGCACCTGGGCTCAGACACTTTGGAGATGAAAGGCTGGAGACGGCTGAAGACAGAAGCCGGAGAGGTGGAGGAGAGAAGGAAACGTGATCCATCATCAGTGAAGTTCTTCTGTTTCAGGCCTCTGGCACCGCCGGCCACCACCCGGCCCCGTTGCTGTGGGGTGTCTACCAGTCCTAACAGCATGGTTTAACCATTTAAACCAGTGGTTCTCAAACGTTTTCATGTCAAGGACCCCCTAATTGATATGTATTTGGCCGTGGACCCCCATCTGAAAATGTTTTGTGCCAGGGGGGCCCAGAAGAGACGATTTGTGTTAAAAAAACATTCAAGATTTTTCAAAAATAGCAGATGTGCAAGCTCACAGCGTGGCACGAAGTGACGCACTGTGAGCTTGTATATCTTCTATTTTTGAATAGCCAAAGTATAAAGGTCCAAGGTCCCCTGGGGGTCCCCGGACCCACTTTGAGAACCACTGATTTAAACCCTCTACTTTGTTGACCGTGTCCACCAGGGGTCTATGCCAGGTCTGTTCCTTTTTTTCCCCTCTACACTATCTCTTTGCCGAAAAATAGCTGATCTACAAGCCCACTATGCGTCGTGATTTTTTCAATTATCATGATATGTGTTTAGTAAATTATGGTTCCACTAATTTAAAACTTGATGATGAAGTAGGGTATGTTTCTAGGGTTTCTACCGAGTGAAGACCCACCCTCGGGTTTTCACTCGTTTTTTCCCTTTTCCGGTTGGAAAAAGTGGCTTCAAACGGGTCTGTAGAAACCAATGGGTCACGTGAAGGTTCCTTTCGTCCATATGTTTTACAGACTATGCTCTGGGTAGTTTATTTATTTATTTATTTTTTAGATTCTTTATTTCTTAAAAAAAAAAAAAAAAAGCAAGCCTTTTGCACACCAACAAAGCAAGAGACCAATCTGGGGCCAAAAGTGTAACAGAAAAAAGCTCCTGCACACTGTCAAATGGAAAAAAATGTAGACACAATTGGGAAATGCAACAACGTTTCAATCTTAGACCTACTGTATACAGGTTTAGAAGCTCCAGGACCGAAACGTTGTTGCATTTCCCAATAACGTATTAAAATAAATTGCATTTGAAGACAGAAGATTCTTTCTTTATAACATTTGGAAATAAAAATAAAAATAGAAGTATAAAACAAACAACCAGAAATAATAATAAGTAAAATTGGCAGCCAACGCATTTCATAAATAACTTGTATTTCAGGTTTGAAAAGGAGTAGGTAGAAGTTGAGAACTTATCATGTCTTACCCTTTATATATATATATATATATATACAGTATATGGGGAATCACACAACGGCCATTTTGCTCTTACATCATGCACGCAGGTTGCGGTTTCCTACTCTGACGGATGGATGAACTTTCACTTTTCTTAATGGGTTTTTCATTCAGAAAGCGCAGACTTCACCCACTTACACAGCTCTGCTGTGTAGGCGCTCGATAGTTTATACACTTATTTGTCTGAGAGCTATCTTAGTGTTAAATGTGTTTTTCCTCATGGGGAATATTTCTGGCACGTAAATTCTCACTGTTAATTTATCCAATCATAGTTTACTATTCACGTTCAACTGAATAGTAAGGAATGTTATTTAGGTAGCAGGTTGTTTAGACAATTCAAGTTCAACTCAACTTCAGCTTTATTGTCACATCACAGGTTTGTGTAATAGTGAGGGTGATTTTTTATTTGTAGCTTTTAGGAAAGGAAAGAAGAATAAAGATAGAAAGAAAAAACAAGGAAAACACCTCAGATATTCCAAATGTTCCTGATATGAGTAGAGTCAAATATGATACATACGGTATGCAAAACAGGACAGATATTCAAAAAATATTCCAGCGTAAGATATAGTATATTCCTTGATTAAGATATATGTATATACAGTATATATACATTACACATACATACATACACATACATACATACATCCTGGACAGATGCTGGGTTTGATGTTTCATGGTATTACATTGTTGTCTTTGCACTCTACTTATGTGACCTTATTGTTTGTTGACAACTGCTCATGCTTACACTGTTTTCCCACTTTTAAGTCGCTCGGGATGAGAGCATCTGCTAAATACCTAAATTGTAATTGTTACATCACAACTGCCACATTTTCTGGCTATGGCTTTCTTATGATGCTAATTACATCCTGGCCAAACATTTCCAGCCATTTTATAGATGTTTCCATCACACTACAAACATCCCAATATTGGAAACACTTTGATTTCTTGATCGACTCAAACAGTGACTGTAATTGAGTTTTGTCCTTGCAAATTTGGTCCGACTGTTCTTTGCAATGAACCACACGTTGACTGTGATTTCTTTGTCAGATTGTCATTTGTGTCAGCGTACGCGCGCATATGTGTGTGTGTTTGTGCGCACATGCATGTGTGTGTGTGTTTGAGAGGCCTGTGCTGATTAGTGTGTGTTTGATGCAGGCTTGTGTTTCTTCTCTGTGACTTGTGCCCACCCAGCAGGCACCATGGATAGCAGCTAACGGAAGAGAAGGATTCTGGGAAAACAAGGCGGCCCGGGGTCCGCGCGTCACCCTCACTCAATGTCATCTAGCCTTCTAGTCACTAACCACACCCACTCACATGCACACACGCGGTAGTACACACTACTGAAG
>NC_139952.1:20586335-20643835 GCF_963454915.1 Gymnoscopelus microlampas
AGCAGCTCACCATCGCGGACCAAACCACTGCTTCACTTTTCCATCCGCTTAATCCAACAGTTCCCCACAGAGAGAGAGAGAGACACACACACACACACACACATGCACATGCACATGCACAGTTGCACACACACGCCCATACACAGACATACGCACAGTCGTTGCATCAAAATACAGACACCCAGTTGCTAGGTAATCATTACATGGCACGCAGCGAAATTGTCAATGTTAATTAGACTTTCGGAGTGTAAAAAAGCCCCTTATAACCCATATATTATACACATTTGAGAGTGTGTGTCAGTTCGTACAGTATTATGGTCGGGATCGTTTGCGTGCATGTACGCGTCTGC
Organism: Gymnoscopelus microlampas; assembly: GCF_963454915.1. Taxonomy (NCBI): domain Eukaryota; kingdom Metazoa; phylum Chordata; class Actinopteri; order Myctophiformes; family Myctophidae; genus Gymnoscopelus; species Gymnoscopelus microlampas. Next base: position 20,586,686 of record NC_139952.1, read on the forward strand.
TAGCGCGTGTATTCAATCCCACAATCCCACACAAACTCCAAACTTCACAAAGTTCTTTACCACTGGATTCCAGAACTGTCCACGTATATACTTTTCACTCGGTGGTGGGAAAAAGGGCAGGACGAGTTGTTCCAACTTTCTGTGACTTTGTTCTGGCGTCGTTATGGCAACATGTGTTTTCGCCAACATGGGGAAATGCTGAGAGTCCTCCGACGATCGGGCTGAGCGTAATCAAGCGATGGAAGAGGTTAGGAATGCCTTGGACGAGAGACGATGGAAGCATCCGGAACAGCAGGCATTGGAACATTGAGTTCAGTTCAATAGACAGACACACACACACACACACACACACACACACACACACACACACACATCCTTGTTTGACAAGCGCTTGGTCCCAAGACAGTGGACGTATCTTGATTAAAGGCTGTGTGTTTGTGTGTGATGTATGTGTGTGTCGATGGCATGTGTCTTACCCCCGTGTTATCAGCCTGTATGGACATGTTCACATTTCTTCCGCGTGTGTTTTCCCCCCCGTCTGATTAGTTGTCGTTTCTTTTCAGGTGTCCCTCATCCCCTCTGCTCTTTAATCATGGAGCCGGGGGGCCCTGCTGTGGCCGGAAGGAAACCCTGTTACAGGAAGTGCCTGCTTGATACAGCACAGCTGGCCTCGCATGGCGGGCCTCCGTGCCCACAGCAGAGACGGAGGAAGCAGTAAGCTGCCATTCCCGTCGTCAATTGTTTCCCAAATCCACTTACTGCCCAATCCTGTCCTGGATGTGGGGGTGTGGTCTTATACCAGCGTTTTTGTTTTGATGTCACTGACTGACAGCTTACTGACGGACGCGACAGAAATATATGCGGCAGGGTTGCGCCTTCGTAATAGTTTCTGCCTCAACCCCCATTACAGGAACTCTTTCAGAGTCACTTCTTTTCCCTCCCGCAAGCATGTCAAACCCAGGCCGCGTTCACAGTGCACCGTGGGTCACCGAGCCCTCAGTCAAGGCGCTGAGTGATGATGTCATACTTGGTAAACCACTACTGGGACGGCGGGGAGGGGAAAATGAAGGGCTGGGGTGCATGAAAAAGAGAAGGGGAGGGAAAAAGAGAAGATATTCGAGGTGACGGGTCTGATGGGGGAGAGAGTGTTTTCTGGGCGCCACGGTGGAGAGCAGAGCAGACCGCTGCGGTGCGGTTACTGGCCGGCTGAGGGTCTATGATAAACAGCCGGCCGAAACATGACAGGAATATTGGGTGAAATCATGGTTGTTTTACTGTGATGAATCCACCCCCACCCCTCCGCCGCCCACCCGCCCACGCCAGAGAAGTGGGGGGGGGGGGGGGGGGCGGACTTGTGATCGGATCACGACAGAGTCAGAATGTCAACTTGTATCATTGTAACCGATGTGATCCGCCCCCCCCTTGCCCCCACATCGGGGTGTTTTCTTTTGATGATGCGGGCTAACAAAGACCCACACTCATCTCGTAGTTTTGCACAATAAAACCCTTTCACTCTGAGAGTGTACAAACGTAACCCAATCCATTTGGTTACATTTTTACGCTCTCAGATTTACTGACAGAAGAATCAAACGCTGACGATTGTTGCGCAACATCGCCATATTTACCCGATGGATCCAGGAATCGTATGGGAACACAATGTCGTTCCCTCTGTAGGTGTTTGTAGGCGTGCTCGTTGATCATGGGAAACGGTAACAAAACAGCGTGCACCACCTGCCCCGCCCCCTGCCACCCGCCACCTAATCCCCAGCAGGTCTGTGTGTGTGTGTTTTCAAAGGCAATTTAAAGGACAGAGAGGGTGCTGATGTGAGCAAAAAAAAAGCCGCCTTGCCCACCCCAGATCCCTCAACAGACTGATTATACCGCTATGTAAGGGGTGAGAGGGCAGAGGTTACAGGGGAACACGGTGCTCTGTGTGTGTGTGTGTGTGTGTGTGTGTGTGTGTGTGTGTGTGTGTGTGTGTGTTGGGGGGGGGGGGGTGATATTTCAGCATGATAGCTCACTCCCTCATCCGCAGACCAGCTGCCTCTGACGTGTGCACGACTGCGCGGCGCGCGTACACACGCACACGCACACATTAATGCTTAAACACCCTCGACACATTAATCCACGCTGCCTCTGTCCCTCGAGGCCCTCTTTCACTTTTCCTCTCCTTTTCTGCTTTTTCGGCTACATGTCTCCATCTCCTTCTCTCCTGTCTGTCTCTCACTCTCTCTCAGTGCATGCAGGTTCTACGTGTCTTTCCCAGGTGCTGCCCTGTGGTCACGGCCTGACAGCTGCCCGCTCTCCCGTTCGGCCTCCGCATATCGTCGGAAAGGCTCCTCGTCAGTGAGTATCGTGCTGAGTTGCACAGCGATCCCCCGTTCCGGGCCAGAACACGGCTTCTGGGTTTTCAGCGGATATATAGGTTTGGCTTACGCTGGTGCTTTCTGGTGGCAACCACGGGACGCCGCTGGGCCGTGGCGTGTGGCGGCCTGCGGCAAGCGGGTGCTGAAAGGCAGCAAGACGAGTGGTGCAGGCCTACAGGGCAGATGTTAAGCACACTGTGACTGAGGCCAGACAGCCTGAGACACAGGGCTACCGTCAGGGCCTGTCTGCTTTAGGCAGAAAAGAAAACAAAAAAACACTCGGAAAAACACTGAGCACCTGCCATGGAAAAGAAGGAGAAGAAGAAGGAGAGGAGGAGGAAGAAGGGAGGAGAGGCAAAAGAGGAGAAATGATTTTTCCTTCTAATGAGGGGTCTGAGCTAATCTTTCAAGATCAGGCATCAAAGTCAGGGAAATCGTTTTGTGCCGGTTCAAAAGCAATCAGCCCGTATTGAAGGTTTTTGGACCAACACCAGGAAAGGAATCCCGCATCTTGGCGGAAAAGAGTCGGCATCAACCCTCCACACCACCCCACCCCACCCCCCTACAGGTCCAACGGAGGTCCCGGCCGTCAGGCTGATGGAAACGAGCGCGGGCGCTGATCCGTGGGCCCCGATCGACACGTGTGCTGGCCCGTGAGCTCTCAGAAGAGCTCTCCCCTTCTCCTCTCCCTTTCTCCCTTGTCCGCTGTCATCTCTCTCTCTCTCTCTCTCTCTCTGCTTTTCCTCCCATGGTTTATTATTACGGCATAATCGCTTCCATCTGCCTGTCAAGCCACCGGGTAGAACGAGATAGGGACAAGAGGCAGGGGGAGAGAGAGAGAGAGAGAGAGAGAGAGAGAGAGAGAAAGTGACAGAATGCAAGAGAAGCAGACAGACAAAGCAGGGGAAAAAAAGGATATCATTTTATTGTATAAAAAAAGAGAGAGCAGGACAGAAGCAGACAGAAAAAGAGAGAGAGCGAGACAGAGAGCACATGAGGGATTTTCCTCTCCAATACAAACACGTCTCCTTGTCAGACCAAATGAGAACGTGCTGTAGAGTCACTTCTCTCTTTCTGTCCAGGTTATTATAATTCGGCATGACTGTTGGACAGCTTCATGCACAATTAGGAATTCAGCGGCTCTGGGCACAAAAATGTGATTCAAATTAGTGCTGTATTACATTACTGTTTACTTATGCTCTCTCCTGCCATCTCACACCCTCTCAGTTACTCTTTGAGGATATCTGAGTGTGTGTGTGTGTGTGTGTGTGTGTGTGTGTGTGTGTGTGTGTGTGTGTGTGTGTGTGTGTGTGTGTGTGTGTGTGTGTGTGTGTGTGTGTGTGTGTGTGTGTGAGTGCGTGCGTGCGTGCGTGCGTGCGTGCGTGCGTGCGTGCGTGCGTGTGCACTTGAATGCGTGTGCATGTCCATATCTGTGTTGAAAAGAATGCGTACGAGTGCATGCATTTGTGTGCGTGCATGCATATTGTGTGCGTGTGCGTGTGTGTGTGTGTGTGTGTGTGTGTGTACAAATGCATGAACGCATTCATGGAGATGCCATTCACACACTCATACACAAGATAATTCATTGAGATGAAAGCCTGACAGATTTCCTAGTCAGATTTGGTTTTCCCACTGAAGTTAGACCCAGACGTCAGATCATCATCCATGGAGTCACAGCAAACAACGTCAACAAATCAAAACACACATTACATACAAACATTTTGTATTCCCAAGATGCACAGCATCCCCAGTAGCAAACAGCTTGTGATTCAAATGTATGTTTGATGTATAGCTCTGGGGTCAACGGGAGGGCGATGGAATGCTCTGTCAAACACACCGCACAGGGCCCACAATCCTCTGATCTCAGATCAGATTAGCCCATTGGCCCAATTACAGCCAATCAGAGCCAATTAAAGCCAATTACTGCCAATTATGGCCAATTAAAATGCCCCGGAGATTGATAGCTGGGAGAGATGGAGCGGCCGTCTGTCACATTGAAGAAACCATGACACTCATCGCTTTTATTTTATTTTTTGGCATTCGCTCACGCTGTCCCTGTCCATGACACAGCGCAGGAACATTTTAAAATGCCTGCTGACTTAAAAAATAATCAATGTCTGAATGATTGAGATGGCAAACTAAAAATATTCTTTCTTTCTGGCTCTGTCGTTCATTTATATTCTCTCTCTCATTTACTGTTCCTTTACATTCCTATAAGCTGAAATGAATGGCCACCAGTCAACTGAAAACAGTAAAATCCTCAGTGTTCATTTTATCAATTTGTAACTCTGAGGGAGAAAAATGTGTAACCCTTACAGGTCCATTTGGTTAAATTAGCAATCAGGACTTTGCACTGTATGCATGACCACTTTGGGGGCTACGGATTGATTGTAAGTGATTTACCACTGTGCTACCATTTGCTGAACAGCTGGGTATTTTGGAAATGCGGTTTTGCAGACTTCAGATGAAGTCTTCAGATGAAGTCCAAGTTCAAGAGAAACTGGAGAGAAAAGTTCTTTAAAATATCCAATGTTGCGCCCGCGGATTATATCTGGTGTTTTTGCTACATAGTTGAATGTTTGTGCAACAGTTCAAGCTCTCTTGGTGGGTGCTATGGAATGTCTATGGGCTGTGTTATTACATGGCTTTGAGTTTCTCACCGTCAGAGCGGTGATGTTTGACTTGGGTTCTTATGAACACATCATCTCCATCCTTAAGACGTTGTGCAGAAGCTAGAGGGAACTCGACAGACCCAAAAAGATAGGGTGGCGTGGAAAATGGAACAGGTTTTTGGTTTGCGTTCAAACCGACATTCTTGACTTCCACAGGTCCACAGCTCTTGTCCTTCAAACCACGGGGGCTCCCGTCAGTCTTGAGGTCAACATTTCCCCGTGGCATGTCCCTGTCTCTTGTTATCATTCAGTGTAAGGTAGTCATAGTAAAAACCTATATTTGGACAATTCTGTTTTCCATTGCATAGAGAGAGATTAATGTTATCATTTTGATCCAAATCATCGCTCAGATATTCAGTTCTTTCAATGGCTGACAGTGAAAAATGAGTCCCTTTCTATGGACAAGTCCGGCCAAGATAAAGTGTACAGCAGAGTCTTTCTGTGTTTAGCGCATTTGCCTAGCCTGAAATAATTGCCGCAAAATACCTCACATAAAGGTTTCCTTCTGTTTCACTTCAACAGCTAGATTTCTAAGATAACTGGGGCAAGTTTTTCCCTCAGAGTGCAGCTGACCGGGCTGAAATAGCCGCGGTCCCAACAGCTACAAGCTGCTCTAATGGTGGTCTAACTTTGGACTAACCACCTCATTTGTCTTAGGAAGTTAAAAGTGGTTTTGAAATGCCATATTTGCGTGAAAGAAATAGCTGACGGAGGCAGGGTATTTCTTTTCATGTGCAGTCATTTCTTTCAGTATGTACTGTATATTCACCAACCCCTATTTTGACCATTTTCTTATTTTCTTTTATATATTTTTTTACTTAATGCCTCCTATAACTTTCTCTCTGACAGCTTGTCTTATATGCACATAGACACCGACACACACACACACGCGCGCACGCACGCACGCACGCACGCACGCACGCACGCACGCACGCACGCACGCACGCACGCACGCACGCACGCACGCACGCACGCACGCACGCACGCACGCACGCACGCACACACACACACACACACACACACACACACACACACACACACACACACACACACACACACACACACACACACACACACACACACACACACACACATACTGTACTATAGTCACACACTTAACTCTTTTCTCTCTGTGCCAGTGTCTCTCGGGGGGCGCGGGGGCTTTTCAAAGGAAACGCGGAGGGTAAACAAACAAAGAAGTGGCTGCATACCCGGCAGGGTCCTGATTGCCCTGCGTAGATTGGCTCTGGTCTGGTTTATTTGTCTATGTCATGGAGATAAACATCACAGCAACCCCATGACAAGAAAAATGAACCCGCCGCCATGAGCGCACGCTCACGTGTTGAGGATACACGCACACGCACACAAATACATACAGTACATGCACAAAAGTAGAATGCACACAAAAACAAATGGGCTCTCTCTGTCTCTTTGTCTTACTCTTTCGCTCTCTCTCTCTCTCTCTGTGACATACACACACACACACACACACACACACATTCCTCTATGCCTTCCCCATCCCCTGGCCCCAGCAAAATGAAGAGGTCTCCTTCAGAGCTGTCAATCACCGCTGGTCGTCATGGCAGCGTCTGGAACTCCTTACAAAGACCCTTAAGAGTTTCTCACAAGGCAGAGGAAAGACACACAGAGGAAAAAATGGAGAGAAAGGCAGAGAGAGAGAGAGTGAGGGAGAGGGAGAGAAAACGACAACAAGAGACTTCCCAGGAGGCAATTCGGCGCGCACGGAGGAGAGAGATTAACTGACAGAGAGAGTGCGACGCAAGCAGATGACGATTGATTGAAGGAAAGGTGATGGTTAAATGAGACAGACAGCCTTCCAGGTCCATTTTTACACTCACAGAGTGAAACGAACACTCACGATTCTGCTGTGTACATCCATAGGGCATAATGTGGACCCATCCCCCAGATTTTTTAGGTAATGCTAATTCTGGTTCGGTTTCGCCAAAGGTTCTGTACATTGACGGGTGGTGGTTATGGCATGGGCGGGGGGGGGCTTTCAGAGTATGGAAGGTGGCGAGAGAGCACCAAGGAGCGTGGGACAGGCGGTCAAGGGGTGAGGGGTCGATGGGTGCAAAGGGCCGGGGCAACGGGCCTGCGGCGGCAGGGTCACATGGGTGTGTGTGTGGCCTTAGGCTGAGTGCCAGGGTAACAGGCACTTGGGTGGGCTGAGTGGAGAGGGGGCACAAAATGGAGGGAATGAGGATCGTAAGGGTGGAAATCCAGAGGATAAGGGTGGTGAGACATGCATTGGAAGACTTCCTGAGCCCAATGGACACTAAAATAGCAAGGTATACTTTGTTCCACATTGTTGTGGGAAAGGTCCTTTAGTGGGGCAGAATCTGTTAAACATCTTTTCAGTACTAAAGTCTTGTTGCACAAATGAGAGAGAGGAGAGGAGAGGATGGGTGAGAGGAACTTGTTGGCACAGAGGAATTTATGCACCCAGAGTAAACAGCTTGACGTGAGGAATACCACCCCTGTAGCACACACACACACACACACACACACACACACACACACACACACACACACACACACACACACACACACACACACACACACCCACACTCCTATACACACGCACAAGCTCACACACACACACACACACACACACACACATACACACACACACACACACACACACACACACACACACACACACACACACACACACACATACGTATGCGTGCACGCACACACACACACACTGAAGTCTCTCACCAAACAGACAGTCTCTCTCGTTATTTTGACTTTGCTTTAAAACACTTCTTTTCCAATTTTGACTGAGAGGCACAACGCAGATGTAGTCGAGCTGCTCCTCAAGACTCTGGGCGACACAGTGATAGAAAACAGCACAGAGGAGTGACAGACACAGTGAAAGGAAGGGGAATACGAGAGGGGAGGAGGAGGAGGAAGAGAGACAGTGAAAAAGGACAGAGGCCTTCTAGTCAATGAGAAAAAGAGAAAACCTCAGAGGAAACTGGAGAGGAGAGAGAAAGAGAGAGAGAGGGAAAGAGAGAGAGTTAAAGAGATGACTTTCAGGTTCATGCAGGCACTTTCTGGCTGCTTACTGGCTGTCACTCAGTCCCTGGCTCCCAGGGGGAGGGACGGCTGGCTCTCATTGGTGTCATTCACCTGTCAATCGGCCTGACAGGCGAACCATAGGGCCCCATGTTGTGGTGCGGAAACTGTCTGTCAGCCGTGCGGCAGCTGCACATGACATCACCCGAGATCAGGTTTGAGAACACATACATATACACACACATTTGTGTGTGTGTGTCTGTGTGTGTGTGGGCGCGCACACGTTTTTGCACGTAGACGCTGAATCTGGAAATTTGGAGTGCAGCCGATCCAACCTGGACTCTGGAGGACCCCATGGTTCCTGTCAACACCTTTTGGCACTCGCGCACACACACACACACACACACACGCAGACAACCTAGACTTTCTGTGGATTGCGTCTCATGCACATACACACCCGTCCACACAAACTCAACCTTGACTCCCTGTGGATAGCACCTCATGCGTTTGCCAATCCCCTCCCTGTTCTCCTATAAACTTTGCTCCCCAAATGCCTGTCCAAAAGCCCTTGTTACTGGCATGACAACAAGCATAGGACATCTGCACTGCAGAACAGTCAGATGAACACACACAGGCCCAGACGTTTGCACTAATACATTCAAACACATCCGTGCGCACACATGCGAGCACACGCACGCACGCATGCATGCACACACAAGCACACAGGACAGCTGGACAGTAAGCTAGCCAAGATGAAAAATCTAGAAAGGCAGATCTTTATGTACTTCTCTGTTGCAATGTGGGCCACACACACACACAAACACACCTTCAAACACACACATACGTACACACACGCACGCACGCACGCACACACACACACACACACACACACACACACACACACACACACACACACACACACACACACACACACACACACACACACAAAGCTGTGAATGTACATTAGCACACATGCATGAATCTGTGCTACAGACACCCACACAAACACAGACGCAGACCAGCACGCAAATTAATTCTTTCTCATCTTCTCTTGCTTTCTTCTTCTTCTTTCTCTCTCTCACACACACACACACACACACACACACACACACACACACACACACACACACACACACACTCGCGGGACACACACATTGCGCTCATTGAGACAGTTTTGGCAGCAAGACAAGATCCATCTGTTTTGAACTAATTTAACATGGTCCCTGAAACAAAGGGGAGAAAAGGGCTGTCTGTGAGTAATGATGAAGTGACTGTCAACTGAGGAACACTTCTGGCTCTTGTGTACACTTTACTCTGTTCCTCTCTATTGGTCCTCACAACACGGCAAAGGATTTTGGTTGGCTCGACGCACATGCAAACCATTGAGATGTTAAGATATTGTTGTGTAGTTGTGTAGTGTGTACGTACGTGTGTGTGTGTGTGGGTGTGTGTGTCGGGGGGGGGGGGTTGTTTGCACTGATGCACACATGCACACACACAGACACACTCACACGCGACAGATGGGGAAATGGGAGCCGTTGATCCATATCGTCGTGACAACTATGATGACAGATGACTGTATCATCTTAGAGTGGAGCCCCTCTCCTCCGCTCCTATGAGCCCCCCCTCCCATCCTATCTACCTCAGAAGTTTGATCCCTCTCACTCTGTGTCTCTCTCTTAGTGGTCTCTCTCTGGGCTGCTACACCAGGGGTCATGAGGGGAAGATGTCAGAGTTCAGAGGGGTTGCGGGAGAAAGGTCTTGCACAACGTGTGGTTAAATACAGAAGTTATATTTCTTGCAGAGACACTAGACACACATGCACCATCATCACCATCAACCACAAGAGCAGTAAAATGCGAGCTTGAATGGAAATATCGGATTCCGTGCATAGGGCAAATATGGGGTTTTGTCCTGTGAATTGATTTAGCTGATTTTGTAGATTTTTGCTCATTTTGCTAATTTCACACACTCACTGGTTTAGCCAAGTAATACCAACTATCAAAGGAGGCCAGTTGACGCAGGCAGGGAGAGGCCGAATAGTCTTCATTCTGAGAAGGGCTGACTGGTGAATGTCTCTGGCTCCATCTCTCTTCCACGCTGACAGTGTTCTCCATTGGAAGCAGCCAGGAGGTCTTATACGTGGTGGTGGTCCCAAGATTCTTTGGATGCCTCACTCAGCTACTAGGAAGGTTTCTGGGCGGTTGCCAGGATACTGTTGCTTATGGTTACATCCACCAGCAAGTCAGATAAAGCTGTGCTTTGGTTCAATATCTTTTAGAGGATGAGAAAAAGAGGTGTTAAAATGGCTTAAAATATATTTACGTATATCTAGCCCTAATGCCCTTTTAGAACATTGCACCGCTTCACACTCCTACACACAATCCCACCTAAGGAGCTCAACCGCAATGTACTGTGGATCAACTACATTGCTCAAGAACTCCTTGATGGTATATGTTGAGGGAGGGGACAGTGCTTCTGACTTTACTCACCTCGTCATAGTGTTTGAGCTGTGTGTGTGTGTGTGTGTGTGTGTGTGTGTAGGATTCTGTTGAGTGCATACTTTACATACTATATTCGCACTATAGCCTATACAGAAGTATAGTAAACGTGAGCATGCATGATACACTGAACAAGTGCTGAGCTGCTGGCTGAGAACTTGCCTGCAAACCCCATGCAGTCTGCAATAGTACTTGCACACAACTTTTCTCCTTCTTGTTTCTTTCAAAATGCCCCCCCCCCTCTCCATTTTCTTTTATTCTTTTCTTTTCTCTGATCTGTTTCTCCTCCCCCACCCTGTAGCTCAGCGTGATGATGTTTTTCCAGACGGTGAGGTGGGCCGCGAGCTGTATGGAAAGCAGACGGGAGGGATACTTTGTTGAAAATATGAAAATATGTCCACACGCGGACATCATTATTGCGGCTTAGATCAGTTAAGCACCCCTGAAAATTACCTCCAGGCCTTGAAAGAGACGCGTGTAAGTGCGCATGCAGGCGTGTGTGTGTGTGTGTGTGTGTGTGTGTGTGTGTGTGTGTGTGTGTGTGTGTGTGTGTGTGACTGTGTCTGTGTGTCTCGGAGAGACTACATCTGCAAAGACCTCAGACATGCATGAGATTTCAAACCTGAAAACATAACAGTATGTTTCTGAAGAACTGCGATAGCAAATCATAGGCCTATCTAACGCTAACCCAATTAACTTAACATCTGGCTCGGATCCCCAACCGCCTGTAACAACACACAGATGAAAAACAAAACGCAAGACAGAATGAGTGAGAGAGATTCTCCCTCTGAGGCAGAGATGAAACTGCTAGAGCGTGATATATACGCCTTGCATTCCTCCTTCACGCCACTGTTTTATCTCATTCAGATTGGCGTGGGGGTGTGAGTTTCCATGCAGGGTCTCTCTCTCTCTCTCTCTCTCTCTCTCTACCTCCGGTGGGTCCTGTGAAAGCGCCCTAGTGCCAAATGAGCGGCGTAAAGCATGCCCCTAAAGCATGGCCCAAAACGACACCCAAAACAGCAAAGCTGTCAGCCCGTGAGCCAATGCACTAAAACATGAGTGCAGTCGAACCGTTTGGTTTTACGGCCTACAACTCCCAGTCACAAGCCCTCTAATGCTCCGTTTAACAAGCTGAAAATCCTCCATTTATTCCCCCCGCCCCCCACCCCGTCTCCCTTTAGGAGCTCCCGCGTCGCCATTCACAAACAAAGACTGGGCTGCCGCACGCTCCATAACGCGTGTATGCCACTGGAAATGGTGGGTGAAGGAGAGGGGCAATGTATAAAGGAGAGGTTTGTATGTGTGCTCATTTGGGTGTTTGCGCATTTGTGTGTGGGTGTGTGCATGCATGCATGCATGCAAGTGTGCATGCTATATACTGTATGTGCATGAGGTATGTGTTGTGTGTGTGCATGTATGATGAATGTACAAATGCTTACATCAGATAGTGCGTGTGAATGTGTGCAGATGACATAGCCTATTTGTGGATCAATTGTTGTGCTGGTAGGAGACAGACAGAGGAAAAGAAAGGGACTGTCTGGAAGAGAGGAGGGAAGAGTTGGGGTTGGGAGGTCAGAAGATGATAAGGTCATTCCCTCCGCACTCACTTCATGAACACAGCAGATAAGATTAAGACTTTTTCAGTGATACACTCCACCAGTCACAGGCTCAAAGCCCTGTGAAACCGCAACACACACTCACACACACACACACCAACAATGTTGTCTCTGCCATGCCAAAACACAGGGATGGGTTAGTTAGTTTGTTAGTTTGTTAGTTCATTTGTTACTTATTCGCTTGTTACTTCGTCACTTTGTTACTTTGTTCATTCAGCAGTTTGTTAGATTGGGGATCGGTCCACATTAAACAACAGAGGAGCTTATTATGGTAAGCGAGTTCAGGTTTCTCTGTGTACACATGGATGAGGACCTCAAGTGGGCCACACATACCACCCACGTGGTGAAAAAGACCCCCGCATCCACAGGCTCTTCTACAGCAAGCTCCATCGAAAGTGTCCTGACAGGCTGTATCATGGCCCGGTATGGGAACTGCAACCGGACAAACGTACAGCGGGTGGTGCGGACGGCCCAGCACATCATGGGAGGTGAGCTACCCTTCCTCCAGGAATTGTATGAGAGGCGGTGCGTGGGCAAAGCTCAATGTATCATCAAGAACAATTACCACCCCAGCCACAATCTGTTCACGCCATTACTGTGACAATGGCTGGGCAAGCTCTATCGCCATATCTAATGCATGACCACGCGATTTCTGAACAGTTTCTACCCGGCTTCTATCAGACTGTTGAACAAGGCGTGAACACTGTCTGTCTGAGGTGGTTTCTAACCATGTGAAATATGTGGGGGGTTTGTAGGTTTCCATTCTGCACAAACTGGTCTTTCAAACAGCACCTTAAGAAACACTTTACATGCTGCTACTTTCTATACCCAGCCTTGTGGCATCACGGTATGCACACCTGCATATGATGCTAACTCCAAAATGTTCATATTAATGGAAAAAACTAAACAAAAAGCGGAGTTAGGAGGTTTTGTTCATCATTGATAAGAACAGCTAAATGGACCTCCAAGCTCACAATGAGGTTGGAGGTCAAAAAAGTCCTTTGGTGGGCTTCGCTGGTTTAGCAGAAAGTTTGAGGATCCAATGGAGTTAGCTGGTTTTGTCAGAAGCACTTTTTAATACTTTTCATTGGTTCAATATTCTTTTTTACTAACACACAGATGAAAAGGGTGTTCCATGGCCCTGATTTATGGAAGAAAATGCAAAAGTGTCAAAATGGAGTTAGCTGGTTTCTACCGGACAGCAATGATATGACTGGAGCAGGATATAATAATCCTTCCGGTCTGTGTATCTGCATGTTTCTGTGGGCGGATTTTGATTAAACATGGTGGGAGTGAGCAATAGGCTGAGATGATTACTCTTTTTGTCAGAAAGGTCAAAGGTCAAGGTCACAATCAAGGACCATTTCGTCATGTCTCTAGAACAGAGAGATGTACAGCAGAATAAGAGATATTGGTGTGGTCAGGCTTTTCACCTCCAGATGGTTCTATACTTGGTCCGCTAGTCTAATCTCCTCACCAAATCTCTTCGCCAAAACAACTTCATAATGGTTTCTTTTCTTTCTATTTTTGCAGAATGTTCACCCCAAAATAGGGACGCTAGGGTTCATATAGTCAAAGATTATCCTGCAGTTCTAGAACACTAGTAGACACGTTCATCCCTTTCGAGTTGGTTTGTGGGGACAGTTTTGTACTTGTGTCCCGACGAAACGAAAATAGGCTACTATATTTGTTCCAGACTCGCAAGTCTGTAAAATCTCTATTTCTATTCTATTCAGGTATATATATTTGAATTTTACCACATTTCTTTATCACAGCCTTTATGACGTTGGATGCAGTAGAAAAGGTTTGTTTAGGCGTGGTTTTGCAACATGTTGATTCTAACCCCCCCACCCTCAGCTCCCCACCCCACCCGCACCTCCCCCTCACCCCTTATCGGGGAGAACCAATTAAATCCAAGCCTAACGTGACATGCAAAATTGCAATTTAAAAAAATCCCTATTAACCGGATTTAGCTGCCGGGGGAGATTTTCCGATGAGGTTTTTGTTTGTTTGCTTGTTTTGCTGTTTTTCCACACAGAAATATGGGGATTAGCAACGTGTTAACTAAGCTTTCTCAGTGGCATAACAAGGCATCAGTCTTGGATTGGGGAACCTGTGCTCGGTGCCAAAGCTTTTCCCTCACAACCCCCTCTGTTTTCTTTCAGTGAAACGTGGCAAATTGATGGTCATCATCGTTCATATGAGCGTTTACTACTCATATCACGGAAATAGTCCCTCAGTCGAGGAGTAGAGAATTGGAAAAGAGGTCGAACTGCCTGTATTTTAGTGCCTGGCTCGATTTGAGCTTTAACAGCTCATGGGAGACAGTGATGATTTGGACATGAAATAAAAGCCATCATAGGAAAACATTGATTGGTAAAAGAGATATATTATGTTGCATGGCACTTGGATTTAAACTTAGACTAGGAATTGAAATACTTCAAAATCAAAATGCAGTGGTATTATGGCACCAAAACATGTTTTACAGATTTTACAAGGAAGCTAAAATACAGTATATGACATACAGTATACAATGACATTTAACTACATTAGCTATGCATTGACATATTATTGACAAATGTCAGTACACTGAGTAGAACATGAATCAATGATATTCACCAGACCACTAGAAGTGTTTACCTTAAGCTTGTTTAGAAAGCATCAGATGGACATGTTTATGTTTAATGGTGTGACAAGCCAAGGATAGAAAACCTCAAGGAGCGCAGGGATGGGGACAGGAAAGATCTGAATCTCTCGCTTCTCACTCTTTTCCTCCACACACATCAGGCAATTTTCCCCACTCCTTACCCAGATCTTTAAAATAACAGCTTTGACACGATCCACGTCGGGTTGCCGGTAACTCGAGAGCGGCCTGCTAGAGAAGGGTGCACGGTGGAATCCCCTGTGTGTGAATGAGATCCAGTCAGCCTGCTGGTTCAGACCGGAGAGGGCGGGATCGGCGGTGGATAGGAGGCCCACACAGAACCCACCGGGCCCTGGGCCCCTGCTGAGAGAGACCTGGGCCATCTGGTTAGGGTAGGGGCCAAGAAGCCTGACAGGGCAGCCCACTGTTTGGCTGTTTGGGGCGACAGCAAAGAGGGGCATTCAACGCCTGTCCCCAAGGCTGGGGCTGGATGGAGTGTGGGGTAGACTGGGGGTGGGGGGGTTTTGGGTAAGTTTGTGGATTGGGGGTAATGATTAAGCGCCATGCAATGATACACGCGTCATTCATGCGTGTAGGTACGCACACATTCAAATATGTCCACACATACTGTACAGTCAAAGACACACATACATACGCAATTACGCATGGATTGCACACACAGGCACTACGTTCACCCATACACTTAGACACACAAGCATACCTACAGTACGTATGTGTATGTAAGAACGTAATTACATGTATGTGATACACATACAAACACTGTACCCACATGAACACAAATGCAAACACTAATGCACACAAACACACATACACACAGACACGCACATGTGTGTGTGTGTGTGTGTGCGCGCGCACCGTACACACACACACACACACACACACACACACACACACACACACAAACTCGCCGATCCTTTCTCATGATCACAGAGGTGCAGTCAGGCCTCTGTAAACATCTGTCAGCCATTGCCCCCCCGCTCAGCCCTCCTCTCCAGACTCCAGCAATTCAGGGTGACCTTTGATCCCCCAAGTGAAAAAAGCACAACTGTGACTCGCTGCCAAAAACTACCAGAGGGTTCACTTTACTGACAAGTACCTCAAAAGGGACTATTTTATAATACTGTGAGGCACTTTTAGCTGCGTGTCTGTATATGTATAAATCAGGATTAGAACAACAAAGACACACATGGGCTGTGTGATCCTTCCAATTCCGAACTTGATTACAGAGAAAAGTACAACAGATCATGGGTAATTAGAATCTCTTGGAAATAGAGGTCACTTGAACTATTGAAACGTTCTGATAACTTAAATACCTGGCCGAGTCATGTTCGAGGCTGGTAACACGTGTTCTAAAACACCACGAATATATCAGCTTGAAGTTAAAATGCTTTTAACGGCATAGAGCGAATAGGGAAAGTGCAGCAGCTGCAACGTATGTGAAGAATTATCTTGAATTTAAACCGTTGTTTTCCCTTTTTCCAGTTTAGTAACCAGTCTGTTTCTTTTATCTGTGGTTTGGACAAATGAGGTGTTAACCCCCCAATGCCTCTGTCACTGAGTAGCCACTCCCGTCTAATAGACACCAGAATCAGTTCCGAACAGAACATCAGATCCAGACCAGATACACACAAACATTTAGCGGTCCCTCTCACCCATGGACACAGAACCCCATAGGCCTTCATCTGCTACCCAACTCCCACCTCCGGGGGCCTCAGGCTTCCCCTCACTCCCTCCTCCCCTGGCTGCACACCCTACAGGCCTCCTTCAACCACATCAATTACACCCGCTCCCATAGCGCCAGCCCCTCCCTTCTGTGACCCCCGGGGGTCACCGTGTCAGGGGGCCAGAGGTCATCCTCGCCGCAGTCACCCCAGGCATCTCTCAGAAGTTTCCGGCTCTGTGTCTGAAGCCCCGCGGCCCCGCAGAGTGACACCCACACGACCCTCAGGCAGGCCAGCGGAGACTAGCATCCCCCACCATCTCTCCCTGCCTCATCAACAATGGCGCGTTCCGGCCAGCGTGTCTCTCAATGCATCACAAATGCACCCAGCAGTGTTCCCTCTCTGGGCTAATGTCATTGTTGTGCATTCAGCGCAGGCGCAAGCATATTCATCGCCAGATCTGCCGAACACAACCGAACAGGCAGTGTTGTTCACGAGCTGCGATTTGCTTCCAATGCCCGTTCTACTTTATTGTGAATCCTTACAATCGATCAGCAATATAGACACATTGCTTTGTCAGCCAAGTTTAAACAATGAGCCAATGACTCAGGGTGTTCTAGCCGAGCATGGGGTTTTGACACGGGGAAAAACACCCACACCCGGCGACGCTGTATTCTGTCGTAGCGCTTAGAGGCCAGATCTCACCACTGAGTGTCAATACCAGACACATTATCTCTAATGCGGAGGGGAGAAGAGACAGGGAGAGAGAGGGAGGAGACAAACAGAGAGAGAGAGGAGACATAGAGAGAGCGAGGGAGGGAGAGCAGAAGGATGGTATCTCTATTGATTAGCTGGAAGAGGACCCTCTCTCCACCCTCCTCAGTCCAGACATATGGGGTAATAAGGACCACTCTCCTCCACTGTCCACCACCACCCCCACCCCCCTCGTTCTCTGCTCTCCTCCCTTCTACCCTCAACCTGGCTGGAGAGGCTTTTAATCAGACCCCAGGGGAGAACATGGATATGATATGAGAGAAAAAGGGATTGGGGGGGGGGGGGGGGTGGGGGGAGGTTCAAAGGGAGGCGGGTGAGCAGTCCATTAGGGAAGTAGACACAATATCTAAGCTCTGCTGCAAGCATAGAGTGGGTGGGTATATACTTAGAGATTTCCTTCAAACACGGAAAAAGACAGAAGACAGAAGAATTCTGAGTGGTAGATAGCGCGCCTTCCATTGTAACCCATGAGGTTCCGTGATCAAAACCTGCGTACAGTAACCTGTGTTCCCCCTTTCATACCCAGGAATAACCCTGGCCGGGTAACCACTGATAAACCATTCACACCAACAGCAAACATGGGTCTTATCCCAGGTCATCGCTTTGGCATAAAAGGGGTATTAGTCACACTTTGGGATTAATAGCTAGTTTTCTCCGACATTTCAACACATATTGTTCTGCGTCCAGTATTGATGTTTTATAATTTGAAGAAAAAGAGCCTTGATGCCTCACAAAGATCTGGCAACCATGTTATCAGTCTTGGTGTATATACAGTATGTGTGTGTGTGTGTGTGTGTGTGTGTGTGTGTGTGTGTGTGTGTGTGTGTGTGTGTGTACATGTGAGGGCATGGTGTGGTGTGCACATGTAATATGTGTGCCTGCGTGTGTACAGCGCAAGTGTGAGCTGATATCATTCCAACGCAACCAGGTCACATCGCACAGGGCTGTTTTTACTGTGCGGCCAAGGCCATTTTCATCTGTTTATGTAGGGCCTATCTGTTTTCTTTTCCAGGGAGAAGGCTGCCAATCTCTGCGAGCCAGACCAGCTTTATCAAGGCGGCCATCTCAGCCTCTGACATCAAATCCACAACCGCCTCGCACTGAGAAACGTCCTGTCAACGCCTCGCCCAACTGCCGGACCCTTCAACCTCGGGCACTCCTGGGGTTGGGAGTGTGTGTGTGTGTGTGTGTGTGTGTGTGTGTGTGTGTGTGTGTGTGTGTGTGTGTGTGTGTGTGTGTGTGTGTGTGTGTGTGTGTGTGTGTGTGTGTGTGTGTGTGTGTGTGTGTGTGTGTGTGTGTGTGTGTGTGTGTGTGTGTGTGTGTGTGTGTGTGTGTGTGGCGTGCGTGCGTGCGTGCGTGCGTGCGTGTATGTTGGGGTGGGGGTCAGAGAGAGAATGAGAGGGAGAGTTTAATGAAACGAAAATATGAGAGTTTGAAGTCAAGATCTTCAGTCTAGAAGGTTTTCATAATAGGTTGAAGTACTTATGACTCTTTGAGTCAAAATAGATTATTGATCATATATTAATAGTCCCGTTCAGTTTGAAAGATGCCCATTTCTGTAAGGTTTGACCCCTTGCAGTGAACACTGGTTTACTGTTGTATGGATCTTATTTAAGGCCAAACCAACGTGGGCCTTGTTGTTATGGCCAGTAGCGCCTTCAAGTGGTCATAACTGTATTAGCATGACTGTTGCAGGGGCAGTTGTTGAATGTAGGAGTTCAATTAATCTACATAGCCTATCATTGAGCAATATTTTCTGTTGCGTGGCATTGCGTGGTAATGAAAACAGTAGTAATATGTTTGTGACAATAAAGGAATTAATCTGGCAAAACAGATGGAAGAAACATAAACTGAAAACAGAAACGGCACAAATTGAAATAAATGGGTAGAGGCCAGGACATGGCCACTCAATTTCCTGTACTACAGGACACAAAATGTCTGTTTATTCCATCAATGTAAAACAAAGGCCCGCATTGAAAAGGAAAGAAATAAAGGAAAGAAAAGTGCATGGCATTTTTCATTATAACGACTCATTTTGCAGAATCGAGCCCAGTCCAATTGATCCCATATGCCTCCGCTGCGGGGCGCCACGGAGCATGCCAGAAACGTTATAGTAATTTACCCTCATGCTTCCCATGATTAGTGTTGCCAGATATTGTGAAAGAAATAAGTAATCAGGTCTAGGAAAACAAGCGCTAGGCCATTATTAGCGCTTTAACGTTTAAACCTGTATACTATAGACATTGAAAATAGCCGATCTACAAGCTCACAACGCATCGCGATGCAAAGCATCTGCTATTTTCAGAAAACCTTGAAATAAAACATTCTAACAACACAAAAACATATTAATTTGGGTCCGTGACATGAAAATACTTGAGAATTCCACTGGTTAAAATAATTAAAAATGTATTTAAAAGCCCAAATAAGCTACAACTAGCCTACACTTTAGAAATAAGCCCAAATAAGCAACAACTACACTTTAGAAACAAGCCCAAATAAGAAACAACAACATTTTAGAAACAAGCCCCCCCCCCAAAAATGCACCGCAACTACCAATATTTACAAGCAACTTCACAGAAATATAAGCCAAATGTCGCTTATAATAAGCGGACATGGCAACGCTAAGTGCTCCCCTGATAGGCTGAAGCGATCCCTCGTATTTCCAGTGACGGACGAATAAAAGGACTTGTACGCTGAGGTGGACGTTTCATTGGCCAAATGTGGATGTCAATCAAGCAGCAGCCGCGGCTCTCTGCGGAGTGGGTCGTCAGTTGGTTGTTTTGCACCTTGGGAGACGGACCTCCGCAGGAGAGAGAGAGGCTGCTGCATGGAGAGAGCCAGAGAAATATACTATTATTTACATTAATTCAACAAACACTAACAAAAAACACTAATCACTGAAACATTAATTATCATTATTGTATTTCAAAAAATATTCCAAATATTCCACATTTTATTGCGAGTTTTTGGAAATAGCAGGTCTTCTCTACAAGCTCTATGATCTGCTATTTTCAAATATACAGAGAAAGCCTCTTCAAATTCAGTTTAGCCATTTCAAACTGGATATAAACAAAAACAAAAAATCCTTGTTTGAAAAATTGTTTATAGTTCAATTGATGTTTTGTTTTATTTTATTTTTTATTCATTAGGTTATAATTTAGAGGATTGTTCTAGTCGTGTGTGAATTTAAATAACATATTAATTAATATTAAAACAAAATTGAATAAATGATGTAAAATGTTTGGTGTGGGTGGCTGGCTACACATTATGTTTGGTATATTTGGCATGGAATAATTATTATCATATAAAAAATAAAAACTTGCATTCAAGATAAATGTGTAACTCCAATTTGAACAAAATGTTTAGGTCTAATAATAAATTAGGGTAAAATAAATGTCATTTAATTATAATAATAATCTCAATTCGATAACATAGGCAAGTGTAACTATTTGCAATTACTTTTGAATATATAGATTTTTCTTTGAAGTTGTAATAAATGGATAGGATAATTAAAATATTTTTCTTTATTAAAATAGAGAGATAAATGTTTATAATATAAACTGTATGTACTGTAATTGTGTAAGTGTAATTCAGTAAATCTATTACTTGATCAATTAGTTGAAAGTAGTGGATCGATGGACTGATAAAATAAACTTATCTCAATTAGTCTACACACTTTACCCTGAGCCTGTTATTTCAGTATTCACTGCAGGTACACATTTAAAAAAACAAAAATCTTAAAAAACAATATAAATTGTATTTTGTGTCAATACTAGGCAAGACATATTTTCCCCACCCAATATTTCTGACATTTAAAAAAAATAATGGGTAAAAAAAACTATTAAATTAGCTCTGCAATGATGTCTGGCTGAGATTAATAGGGAGACTCTGAATTTGCCTTGCAATTAAAATAATAAAAGTGCAGAAAACGAATCCATAGTGTGCAAAAAAATAACTTCCCAGTATAGTAGGCTACAAATAAAGTGACAGGACCAGACAGCCCGCTCTGCTCTCAACTCCACTGCACTCTGTGCTTCTAGTGTTGCCAGGTTTTGAGAGAGAAACAAGCAACCCGGTCTAGGAAAACAAGCCAAAAAGAAGCAACATGAGCACTTGAAAATAGCCGCTCTATGTGACTGCTATTTTCAAAAACTCTTGCAATAAAATTTGGAGTATTTTCAAACATATTAACAGCACAAAACATTGTCATGAACATATCTGAGAACCACTGGTTTAAATAATAATAATAATAATAATAATAAAAATGTGGAAGCAAGCCTAAATACGTAAGTACACTTTATAAACAAACAAGCCCAAAAAAACGCAACCTGCAACTAACCAATATTTACAAGCAACTTCACAGAACAATAAGCCCAAAATCGCTTATAATAAGTGGACATGGCAACCCTGCCCATGATCCCTTGCAGCAATATGAACCTCTGCGCATGCTCTTCAGTCGATAGTAGTTTTTACACACGTCACGTGATATCCGACCAATCAGCTTCGTTCTGAGGGGAGCTGCGGCAGTGATTTAAGGGCTCTGCCCCAATAAATCTGTCAGAACTTCAACAAAGTTGATTTAAATGTATTTCACATCGTTATGAAAATACTCGTGGATTAATCAAGTGACTACATGTTGGCGTCAGATCAATTGGGAGTAGATCGGTCTTCACAGAAGTTCAAAGCGACACAGTTTTTGTAGTCTTTAACTGCATTGTGTACCCGGGGTACACACTCAGGACATGTCGCGGGCCACCGAGACAATTTGTAAAACCATAATAATGTGGTGGAGCTCCAACTTGCTTTTTCAAGCGCCTTGTTTTATTTATTCTGTGCGTTTTGGGACTTTTAAGACAATATTGAGAGCATGTTGGACTATTTATTACATGTCGTGACTCATGTCATGTTTTTAACGGACTAAAGCCTACTACATGGGATTGGTGCCTGTTCCACATTTTTTTAATAGCCTAGCCTACCTAGGTGTTAACTCATTTGATTTGGCAAATGTGTTGATTACTTGATTACGTTACTAAATTACATTTTCTATGCCGTATGCTATTTTTTGATAGACACGTGTACTGTCGAGTTAAACTGGGCTCATAGCTCAAGTTCACACGGGCCATATTGCAGGGTTTAAGTTTGGTTGGATGGCTCTTGCAATAGCCCATTCAAGACCCATGCAATAGGTCTAATTTGAAACAATCAGGGACATTCAGAATGTCAAATGGGTAAACCGAATAGCCTACTCTCAGCAGGGTCATGCCAGATGGGGCAATTATTGGGCAACAGTATCTCTGCCTCTTGTAGTTCATATTATTTTTCAGGTGTCATAACATTTCGGCTTTCAAGACATTAGCTATTCATGGCCTGCAGACCGCGCTACAATCAAATAGTACGGTTGTTGCACATGAATGCAAAGGCTTTCATGTTTAGTTTCTCTACCTAGTCACATAGGCTATTATTCCTCTTACAGATTTTCACCACCAGGGGTCGCAAACGTATCAGATTCCAAATTTTGTTTTAGGTTAATCTATGCTCTAAGAAAATAAAATAGAAAAAACCTGTATACATCAATTGCCCACTGAAAAAACGGCAACTTGCTACCTTGGGAGACAAAGCAAGACAGTAAGAAATACATTTGCATAGACTAGAGCACTGTAGGAATCGCAATGATTATATTGCACGTTTTAAGTGCAATGCAATCATCCTGATTAATTGGCATAATCTAAACCCTGAATATTTGGGTCATGAGCCCTAATCATTTGTCCTTTTGTTCTTATCCCTGACACGTGATAATCTATATTATGATTAATCAACACCAGACCAGAGTGAAAAACAGATGTATCACTCATAAACATAAACAGAGTTTACATTGTCTAGTCAGTGCCTTCTTTAGCTATTGCCAATAGGCTGCATTAAATTGAACTCAATTTATTGTCTGATGTCCATTTTCCTGTTGAACAAGAGGTTAATTACAGTTAATTTGCTTTCGAAATTCTCAAAGAATTCCATTAAAATGTAATTTAATGGAATTAAAATGGCACACTTTTTGGCTTCACTTGTCTGTCAATTTTTCTTGACAAAAAAGAACATAATGGATGCTAAAGCTCTGACATAGGCCTGTATAGAGGTAGTAGTAGTAGTATTACTATAATAATGTGCTATATCAGTTCCATATTTACCAGTTCCAGTTATTTCAGTTTTACAAGTGAAAGTGCAGGTTTCTTTCCATTACCAATATGAGCTGCATAGCCTACATTGTCCTCCTAGCCTAGGCCTTCTCAAATGGAATCAACAGTGTCCTTAGGAAACCGGGGTTGGCTGTCTCACGGGGGTGGTTGTCACATTGCTACAGCGAAACTAGAGGGCGCTGTTTCCCCATATTGGTATCAAACATTTGGCAGACTGCCAGACATAATATGTTGTGTGTATGCGTTACAGTAAGTTTCATGTTTGTGTAATAAAAATATAGATGATTAAGCATTTCATAATAAAACACTTAATAATAAAAGAGCATGGTAAATAGATTTATTGTGTGGCAGAGAGTTTTGATGGCTAATAAATAACTTCCTGTTAAAATACACCAGTTATAAGAATTACAGGGATACCCTTTTCAACCCAATACCATAAAGCTTCCCTCTAATCTAGGAGTGATATTGTAAAGATGTGTTGAATTCACGTGAGTGTATAAAGTGTGACGACCAACCCGGGTCTCCCCTATACATTTTACTCAGATCCCTCCCTATATGCCTCTTGAAGCTGGTGATGATGTTATTCTGCCTGGAGGAGACAAGGCTGCTGACATAAACTCTCACCACCAACTGAGTTGGACTGACACCTCCTTGTTGCTCGGTCACAGTAGTAAGCATTTAATTTAAATAACAGAATATTGTGAAAGGAGTGTTAGATTCACCATCACGGCCATCATACATATGATGATTGACATTAATCTGAATAAAATACTGATTTGCAGTTTCGGTTTAGGTTTGTTGTGACAGAGGAATTCCAAACTCTTTAATGAGGGAAAACATGTTTAAAAAAAACAAGATAGTGGCCCAATTGATGTTTTATGTATCCTGTTCAACCCTTTGATGCTAGACGTTTGAGCACTGGGTGAGAGATAACTTTCATTCAAGGAGGGGTAAATAACCGTACACCATGTTCTCTTATTTGCTCTGTGTCATATTTATGTGCTTATGTCATCGTTTGGCCTGAGATGTTGTCTTCTCACCTTTTACACTCCCAGCCCAAGTTATCGGTTGCATAACCAGGCAGTACGAAGTTACTCAAGCTCATTTACTGTTCACTTCAGAAATCTACATTTTTGAATAATCGCTGCCACCAAGTCTTTGTCTGTGGCTAAATATATATCAATTTGAGGGTCCATGACAGGAAAATGTTTGAGGACCACTGCCAAAGGACTATCCTCGTACATCCCCAGTACTTGAGCACTTGTTAGTCCTTCATCTCAAGTTTCTTAATGCACTGTACTGTATTTTGAGACATGTTGTTTTTGTTTGATTGTCTGCACCATGTATCATAATAGACCTTTCTTTTTCCTTCATTTATTCAGGGAAGCCCATTGAGAGCAAGCTCTCTTTTTCAAGGACGCCCTGATTACAGCATGAAAACAAGTACAGTTATACAATACAATACAATACAATACAATACAATACAATACATAATGAATAACAAATGTTTGAACTACATTAAAACAATTCACAGATGCAAATAAATATAGGGTTACATGAAACAGGTGCAGTCACTAATGTAATGTGTCCTATGTCTCTATGGAGACCAATCAAACCAGTTTCAGGGTGTCCTGATGTTTGTTCCATTTGTGTGGAGCATAATAAATGAAAGCAGTCTTTCCTTGTTCACTGTTCATATGTGGACTGATATATATATCTAATGTGTGTCTCTGAACGTGTTGCATGTCCAGTAACCTTTGGTTCTAAAAGCGAGGACAGATACAAAGGAAGCTTACCACACAAGGCCTTAATAAAAATAAAAAAATACAATGTTGCTCTCTACGAACTGTGAGAGATGGCCAACTCACTTTATCATATAAAACACAATGATGGGTGTGAAAACCATCGCCAGTGATGAATCGCAAAGCACTATGGTAGACTGCGTCAAGAGGCTTCAGTGTGGAACCTCATCAATGAAGTGTGTGTGTGTGTGTGTGTGTGTGTGTGTGTGTGTGTGTGTGTGTGTGTGTGTGTGTGTGTGTGTGTGTGTGTGTGTGTGTGTGTGTGTGTGTGTGTGTGTGCGCGTGTGCGTGCGTGCGCGTGCATGTGTGTGTGTGTGTGTGTGTGTGTGTGTGTGTGTGTGTGTGTGTGTGTGTGTGTGTGTGTACACACACTAGTATAGGCTATACTACATAGCTATTACTAGTTCACACACCCATGAATTTGAAATATGTTATAATTGTCTTTCTCTTGATGATCACCTTGTAAGTAGGTTGCTGAACATAATGTATACAAGTGGGTATGTGTTTCGATATTAGGCCTACAGTATGTGTTGTGTCTTGGTCTGTATAGGTGTAGAGCTCTCAGAAATCACTCAGTCCTTATATGACTCTGTTGCCAGTTAATCAAATTAGATAGATTAAAATTAAAGTCTATATAAGCCTTTGTTACTCCAGTTTCAGTCAGATAAGAACTGGCAGAACAAGAACACAGCTGTTGCATAAGGTCTACTGAGTTGAAGTTCAAGGTGTAATTCACCCACTCACCAGTAGGATCAGCCTACTACATCAGTGGTTCTCAACCCTTTCAGGCCATGACCCCTCAAAATAATCATATTTGAACTGGGGACTTTGAACGAATAATGATTTGTAAAACTTGCTTAATGAGTTGAGTGAGTTTTTCCAAACAAATATCTGTTTAATATGGTGTAAAATGTTGTGTCCGAAACGATACTAACAGATCAAATTAACTCATACCCTATGGTACTTTTCATGTGGGTCCAAATGGACCAATGGTCTATATGCTTTGTCAAAACATTTTGATGTGCTTCTTTGGTTGAAAGTGCAGAATTTTTGCTCCATTTATTGATATGTATTTGCTTGTTTGATTGTTTCATGAAACAATGTACAGGCCTATTCCATCCCCATGGTGACGTTTACAGTGGCGACATCCTCAGCGCATGTTTATAAAAACAATGAACCAATCACAGGGTAAAGCCATGCTTCGTCGTACGGTTGTGTCGCGCGAAAAGACAAAAATAGCTGATCTACAAGCTCACGACGCGTTGTAACGCGACGCCTTGTGAGCTTGTAGATCTGCTATTTTCACCACGCGACACGAACGTACGACGGAGAATATGCTATAACTGTCGTTCCGGGTCGTCAGCCAATCACAGCGCCAGCGCGGCCTTCCATCCTATGGGATCTAGGCTCCACCAATAGTCATCTCACAACAACCATAGACAACAACAGCTACCAACAACATCCAACTTCCTCCTGGCAAATACATAAAGAAGTACAGTCGTACTTCACTGTTCCAGGGGTTCCATATGAAACTGATGAAAGCGTAGTTACTTTAACCAGGGCAGGTGATGGTGATAGAATATCAGTATAGTTAAGTCGTTACAATCAGTAGACCCCAAATCTTCCACGGCAACAGCGTTTGATTGGATGAGAAAGCAGCCAGCCAGTTGTTTTTAATGGAAACCACCGGCATTTAACCCCTGCCACAATTCCGCCACCCAAAACCACAACAATCGGTCAACATTACAACCAGGGATGATTTTAACGTAATTATACATGATTTGAACAACTGGTTATAAGATGTGTCTAAAACTAGAGTTCCAGTAAAAATGTATGAATAACGTCGTTATAAAGTCAGTTAGTTTCTGCCTGTCTAGTTTGTGCCAATGGTTGCTGCCCGACAACCAATCTGTCAATCACAGCGCCTTGTCCGTCCCTCCGGGCCATGGGATCGTTACTATAGCCCAACAGTTTTGCCGGCTCGGGCGGACCTCTTTGTCTGACAGGGGAACGCATGCTCTTTTGTTAGTCTTTTTTCTTTGTTCAGACGGGGAAAAATAGGGGTCGGTGGTTGAGGGATCCACAATTTCTCACCCGTCGTAATTCTCCAAGAGCATATAGGAAAATGCAAATCGCGAAAAAATATCTCACAGAAGGTCTGATCCAGTTCACGATCTTACTCAGTTTGATAGGAGTTCGGGTGGACGTCGACAGCTACTTGAACGGCTACTTCCAACCGCCTCACGAGATCAACTTGGGTCCCAGCTCAGCCTACGTCCAGACCCCCTTCCACAGCCTGAGAGACAACCTAGATGGCTACAGCGTCCACCCCAAGTGTCCGAACGAACTGGACTATTTCTTCGCCAGTCGCCGGCTACTGGACGAGGTTCGGACACTCGGGTCGACCCCGCGGTTCCCCACGCAGCTAAACGCGTGGCTGGTCCACCAGGTACCTGACATTGACAGGACCGGGACCGATGAGCCCTCGGACGACAGTAACGGCATTGACACCGCCGTCCCCGGGTTGGACAGCACCGCCGGGGAACATCATGCCACTGATGACGGTCAGCACCTGCCTGACAGCGGACGAGAGGAGTGCCAAACAACAAGGCCTTGCTCCACCGGAGCCTGTGAGGAGGATCTGCAAGAGGCAAGTGTTTGTTTGCAGTGATGTAATGTGATCTAATGTACAGTTGGATCACAAGAAAGTTCCTTTACTAATGTTCTACAACCACAGGCCAACTGGAGATAAATGCATTAACTAAAAGTTTTCACATAGGGCTTTTTTTTTTTACAATGATGGAGAAGCCAGAGCTGTGGTGGTTAGCTATGTGTTGTTAGCTAGCTAACGCCAATCTATGAAGTTATGCAATGATTGGCCATCATTCCACAGGTCACTAATGATCCAGGTCACAAGGAAGTTGGACAATTTCGTGCTAAACTTCGGATGTGCATTCACATTTTAACTTCTCAAGGGCTCAGTCTACCGTCACTTTGGGTCATTTAAACCAAGTGGTGATAGTGTGACTAATTTGAAACGTGTGTATCTGTTAAGACTTTAAATTGCACATACAGTACTGGTCGTGTTATGTTTACAATTACAGTATTTAGCTTAATCCAAACCAATCCAATCCACTTTATTTATAGAGCATATTTAAAACAACAGTGTTGAACCAAAGTGCTGTGCACTCAGTAAAATAGAAATACTAAAATACCAAGAGAAAGAACAATAGACAATAACAGGACAACATTTAGACACATTGCCTAGTGGAAACAGCAACTCTCAGTCTGAATTGGTTCAATGCACATCTTTGCAAGTCTCCCAACTGAATGTCCAGTGCACCTGTTAACCTCCATTGTTTAACAAGCCATTGTAATAGGCTACCTTCCCCACAAGACAGAACTTTTGGAATTGTGACTTTTCTCCCAGATAAGTGTCATATTAAGCTACTTCCTCATCCTCAACGAGTCAACTATATTCGCTGTGAGTCAACGCTATATACGCGTGGTGCCTACATTGTTACTGTTCACATCAACCTGTCAGTGATTCAGATTGGAGTTCCTTATTTGCTGCAAAGACCTAGATTGCATTGTTATGACTGAAGTTGTACCACACTGATTGATTGTCATACTCGTACAATGTCTATCTTCATGCAATCGTTCATAAAGCCCACTTCTGATTCCCCATAGCGAGCCAGTTTTTCTGGTTCTGGGGAGAGACAGCTGCTACATATAGGCTCTATGTGATCCCAGAGGCCTGTCCTGACTCTGTAACTGTATCCCTCTTGTCTGGCTGCACCACCAGCTGCAGGGCTGTAGAGAGGTGGAGAAGTGAGGCTTAGTCACACACCCTGTTTGCTTACACAAAAGCAGTGGACCACACTCGCACAGCCCCCCAAGGAAAGTCCTGGTGACAGAGATCATGTTGACATACAGTATCTTTGATTCTTCACCTACTTTTTCCTGCACAATATTTTTGTATAAGAGCCTACATTTTGTGTAATGTTTTTAAGTGAGCAAAGGGCTACAGTTGCACTGTCTGCAGATTATCGGAGCCATTTTGGGCTGGACGTGCATCTTCATCAGAAGTCTACAAGTCCAAACAGAGAGCCTGCTTAGAACTTTCCCTAGCATTAACATACATGTCAACACGGCAGGCGCCCCCCTTGACTCCTCTCATAGCGCTGTAATGTAATTGGGGCAATGAATTTATAAACGTGAAGAACATTATGTCCTTGCAGATAGGTGGTAACCTACATTTAATGCTGCAGTAGGGTGACTAGGGTCTTGTGGCTATTAGGAGGAGGTAAGCTCTTCCTATATGACTTATAACACTGTTGAGACTTAAAGAGGACCAAAGGCCTAGTTTTATATATGTCTGTTCTCACATTCCCCATTCACACATTCCTAATGCAAAGTGTCCTGGCACACACACATACAAAGTCCTTGAGTTCATGTATCAGGAGCCCATGACCACAGTTGACCGGCAGATAATAACAGTTGTGTCTGACAGTGAGTTAAGCTGGGCTCAGCTCCTTGAGCAGTTACAACCACTGCTCATTACAACAAACTCTCTGCGCCAGAACAGACTATGGATTGTTGTCTCAGACATCCAATTAAAACATTTTTTGGATTGGGCTCACTGAGCCAGAAATACAATGATCTGCATTAAATTGCTCGCAAACAAACCAATAGACTGTTTCTGTTTTTCTTTATTTTTCTCTTTTCTTTGTGATGCTGTCAACTGTCTTAAGTTTTTCTTTCTATCTGCATTTCTTTGCCCCACTAGGAAGATGACACCAAAGAGGAGGAGGCCATTTTACTCAGTCAGCTGACGCAGAGTTCTACACTGGAACAAGAGGTGAGCATCCAGTGTTCACTTCCTTGCTTTATCAATTGGGGCCGATCCTGAAACCCATCGATTACCAATGTTTTGACCGATATTCTGTAAAAAATTACAAAATCAGTTCTAATCAATTTGAAAAACACAGATTACATTTCTTCAAAAACAGAAGAAAAAAAATTGCCTATCTACTACCTCACAACCTGTTGCGAAGCATTGCAAGCTTGTAGATCGGCTAATCGTTTGAAAGTTTTTGCTTTTAATGCCATACCCAAAATAGGAACGCTAAAAATCCCGGCTGCATAATTGCCGATACAGATGACGTAAAAATAATAGAATAATAGCCGATATATTATACTGGCCAACCCGATATATCAGTCTGGCTCTAGTATCAATATTGTCACATGTGCTGATCAATCGAAGTCCTTTATTGTCTGATTTGAGAAGTGTTATCAAACTTGTATCATAAAGTAGTATTTCCCATCAGATTTACAAATGTCATCTTCACACACAAATGTGAAACGTTTTGACAGAGAGATTAGGTTTATCATACATTTTACATGAAAATTATCCTTTCAAATTACATTACAGGCCCAATCGGTGATACAAACATAAGCAAATGGTTAGTGCCTCTACCAAAAATGTAAATGGCAGTGGAGACCTTTTATTCATTAGGACTCAGCTCTTGATACTAGAAGGACTAACATAGACAACAGATGCAGTACATTAGGTTAAAACAAGCTATATTTGCTTATTACACCTTGGTAGAACAGAATCCATTCTTTTTGGCTCCAAACATTCCCATTGTAATGTAAATGCAAATGATTTCAAGGTCAGTGTTGAAGATATAGTAATCCCAAGCAAAGAAGAGGTTAGCTATTTGGGCTGTATTCTTGACAACAAACTGACAGGTGAAAAAATAGCATAAAAAGTTATCAAGAAAGTATATCAAATAACAAGGTTTTTGGGCAGAATGTCCTCCTTTGTCAACTAAAGTGCTTTCAAGACTCTTGCTGGAGCCCTCATTCAATGCCACTTTGACTATGCTTGCACCTCTTGGTTCTCCAACATCTTCTCAATGTCACTAAAAACTAAGCTTCAGAGTTCAGACCTCCCAAAACAAACTCGATGGCCTCAATACCTTCATACCTGACTAACTACTTCTCCAAAGCCAGTGACACCCACAGCCACAATACTAGAGGGAGCGACAACAATCTGGTACCACCCAAATATAGAACAGACATGGGAGCACTCTCATTCTACTAGTCTGCCACCAAAATGTGGAATGCCTTGACACCATCCATTAAAAATGTGAATCACTGGTTTCTTTCAAAACTAGCATGAAAAACTATCTATCAGGAGACCACAAGGGGAGGTAAATGCAATTTCCCATAGAAAGGCGGTGTCATTCCCTGCTGACGTTTTTCCCCTTTCTCCTTTGTACATGTACCGTAGTGTTTTGCATTTGTTGATGACATGTATTATTGTTATTTTTATGCTATGTTGATGAACTGAATACATAGGACCACAATGGAAACAAGTCCCCACGTCTTTTTTTGTGTTATTCTTTTAGCCTTAATGTCTGACTGTACCTAGTGCTGTTTACATTTCTGACTAATACATTATTCAATCAATCAAAAACAAACAGCACATGACATTGTGAAAGTTGTTTTGACAATGTTGACAATGTCATGTTTTGCCTTTTTCAGAGCCTGCTGGATAGCCCTGCTACGCTGTCTGACCTGGTGCATCCTCATCCCATTGACATTGACCAGCAATGGAGCAATTTCCTCTCACTGCCTCTCACGGACCTAGATGTAAGTTATCTCCATTTGATAATGTCAGATGTCTAAAGGTGGCTGCACACCAATGCAGACACACTGTCTGCCAATGTCTCGGTGGCTGTGGCGTTAGGAGGTGTTCACGCTGAGATTTGCTATTCTGTATTCTTGTAAACAATGTTTTCCCATGTATTTCAATGATCCTCGTCTGTTGCCGGAGTGGAAAGGCTAGTATGGCTACATTGCAGACATATTTTGGTCACAACGTTTTTGTTATTTAGCTTTTCTTTTCTCTACCACAAACATAAGAATGTGATTTCGATAGAGTGATGCTTTGTTGACCTAGTTTCAAATGTACAGAATGTTATTTAGATAGCATGTGGTCTAAACAGATGCTACCCGTTTACTGTTACTATTACAGTTGCCACCTGTCTACCATTGTTTACCTGATGTCCCAGTTTCTTTAAGGCACTTTTTAGTTTAGATTCTGTTTTAGATCAATTGTATTTCGATAGTGTATATATATATATTTATATATATATATATATATATATATATATATATATATATATATATATATATATATATATAGAAATTCTATTTATAGAGAGCAGGTAACCACGTTTATTTCTATTTTTATGTAACTGTGCTTGGCCAGTAAAATCGATTCTGTTTATCCTTTTTAGGACTTGGACCCATTGGTTATGGAACGACTTTCTGATCTCGGCGGTGCCATCAGCCAGGACGTCAGTCTGCGTGATGCCATGGTAACCAGAGCCGGACTCTATGGAGTGATGTCGGAGAGGCCTGAAGGCAGGCTGGCAACCCAGCGCCCGCCGCCATTCTTTAGACTGGAATCTGCAAATGCCTCTCACTCGCCGTCAGGGTTGAGCCTGGGCAGTGGCGTGCTCCCCTTTGCCTCAGTATGTAACGCGACAAGGAATGTGTCATCGTCCCATGGCACTCTAGATGGTTGTCTGGACGAGGCGGTGTTCGAGCAGATCAACCTGCTGGGTCTGGAGGGCCTGGATACCATGGACAGCCAGATTATGGAGAGTCTGGCAAGCATTGACCCCCGAGTCCTAGAGGACCTGGACTCTGATTCCGGTCTTTCGCTGGAGAGCAGCTCTCAAGGTCCGACCTCGCCAGGTCAGTTGAATATTCTGTAGTTATTCCCTTGATGAAAGTCCTAAATGTGCTTCCATGTAGTCTGGAGTAGGGCTGGGTGATATGACTTCAAATCATTATCACGATTATTTGAAACTTTTGTCTCGATTACGATTAATGAACTTTTTATGTACAGTATATAGTGAAAATAGTATAAAATTAAATAAACCTTTCTGTTTGATTATTTGGTTTTAAGTCGGTTATTTGTTAGATATTGGTTTCGATATATTTTCGGTTCATTGCCCAACCCTAGTCTGGAGTCAAAAGTGTTATAGTACTTACATTTGACGTCTCATATTGAACTCTTCACTCGCCCAGGTACATTGGAGGTGTCCTCGTCGTCGTCGTCCAGTTCATACTGTGGGGATGAGGGCGGGGCGACGGGCTACAGCAGTGAGGTGGACTCCATCCCCACCAAAGGTGTTGCTGAGTACACCACAGTGTGGTCGCCTGTGGATCTGAGCGAGAGTGTGTGGCACGACCACAGCTACTCCTCCCCTGCTTTCCTCCACCAGCCTTCCGCAGCAATGTTCCCCCACAAAGGCATCAAGGAGGAGCCTCTGAGTGAGGACGAGGACCAGTCGATGGAGGACGGGGAGATGAGTCGCGACGAGATGCGTGCCCGATCCATGTGCATCCCGTTCTCAGCCCTACAGATCGTCAACATGCCCGTGGAGGAGTTCCTGGAGGTCCTGGAGGGCCATGGCTTCTCGTCCGACCAGGTGACCCTCTTGAGAGACATTCGACGGCGCGGAAAGAACAAGCTGGCGGCGCAGAACTGCCGCAAACGCAAACTCGACGCGATCTCGGGTCTCCAGGAGGAGGTGGCGAGGCTCCACGCCCAGAGAGACAGGCTGCTCAGGGAAAAACAGCTCACCACCAAGACGATGGGCGCCGTGGGTCAGCAGATACAGCAGCTCACCAGGGATGTGCTGTCCAGGCTCAGGGATGAATCGGGACAGGCCCTGAGCTCAGAGAGATACACCCTGCAGTGCGGGGCTAATGGAAGGGTTGTAGTTCAGCCCATAAGAAAACCTACTGTCTCCTCAACAGTAGGAAGTAAAACGGACAAGAGGAAGAAGGACAAAAAGTGAAGCAGCGTGGCCTGCTGGGACATGGGTGTTTTGTAGGTTTTTGCATATTTGTGAAATCACTTGCCTGGCTCTGGTTTGGGGATTTCCTTCTTTGAAAGTTTTGGGATTCAACTCTGTTGGGAGCCCAAAAGGGGCAATAACTGAAAAAATATATAAACTCAACGCATCTGTAAATACAACTCCTTGGTTGGGAGAAACGTAGCTTACACACTGGACAGTTATATTTTGCGTATGGTTGTACATGGGCTATTTGGTTACTTGTGTGGGGTATGGGTGATACACAAGTGATGATATACCAGTGTCTTCGTCATCTCCCACAAATTTTACACTGTTGACCGAGAAGACAGCCACATTGTATGAAGGTCACCATAGCTAACTGGTAAACCACATGAACCCTAGCGTCCCTATTATTGGGAAAACTTTCTGCAAAAATAGCAGATATACCTGTATTTGTTCACAACGTGACCTGCTGTGAGCTTGTAGATCAGCTATTTTCTGCGAAGAGATTTGTTGTGGTGGGGTGAAAAGGGAGGCTATCAAGTATAGAGCCCTGGGGGACCCCAGCCAATAATGTACCGTATATAGGGTTGAATTAACAAAACAAAATGGAGGTTCAGATTTGGTTCACTCTTGAATACAATGTTTTTGTGGAAACAACCTAATGTCTGTAATCAGTTGGCACAGTCCTGTCTCTCTCCATGAGATGCAGAGTAACTATTTGGAAGTCTGAAAAGGTAATCTTTCATTCTTAGATCGTCAAAAGGCAGCATCAAGACATTTAGCTTATAAGAGCAAATGTAACTTGTACTGTATGTGACAGGAAATTTAGATAATCATTTCACATTTGTGAGGAATTTAGAGATCAAAAGTAGTAGACAGTTAAAAGTATGCCCCTATTTCTTGTCAAAGGTAACTTACAACAAAATACCAATGACAAATCTCAAAGGCCTTAAGTTAAATTTGTATGAGTATTTTGATTATTGTGTGTATCAGAGATACACAGTTGTGCATTTGTTATGATGTCTTATTTTTAAGTGGCTACCTTTTTGTGTTATTTAAATTTAAAGCACAGTGAATTTTGCTTACGCCCCTCATTTGAAGTACTTTTGTTTGCGTTTTGGGGTCAAAATTTACTCCCTTTACCTCACCCACAATTTATTTCATGGTATGATTTGGACAGAGTTTACAGAATACCATTCATATTTCTTGCCATTGCATTCGTATAGATTAGAGTTGAGGGAACTTGGAGGCTACTACAAATACTTCACAACAGATATTGTCACTTAAATGTACCAAAATCACTTATGTGTGGAAACACCTGTATGTGTGCTATGTGAGACAATACTATCACCAACTCTTATTAGTAAAAAGAAGAAATGTTGTATAATATTTCAGTTTCAGCATATGAATAGAGTAAGTTGAACAAAATGTTTGGAAGCTGAAAAAGAAAAAAAAATGTTACTGGTTTAGAAATTAAGATTTCAATATTGTGGGTACATTTATCCATATGCAGTTTGTGTGTTTGTGTGTATGTGCGAGCGAGTGTGAGATATTGGAGAAAAACACACTAAATATACTAATATTTTTAGTGTGGTCCTTGAGGTAGTTTTATTGAGTCCTCATAAATTCATATTTATTTTTTTCTTTTCCTTTTTTTTATTTTTTTGGTTTGACCAAATTCTTTCATTACCTTTATTTTTCCTGAGCTGGAAATGAGTGATTTTTTTTTGTTTGTTTTGTTTGTCTGTTTTTTACTTCAGTATGCATGGTGATTGATAAATGTAGAAATGAGTTCTCTGAAGAAAGTTGTGTTCTTGCGGACATTCATTCTTTCTGATTAAAAGAACTAAAGGAAAAGCTGGTCATTATTTTAGAACTTTACAACTGTTACTGTGTGTGTGTGTGTGTGTGTGTGTGTGAGAGATGGATATACTGTAGCTATATAGGTATTTAATGGCATACAGATGGATATGTATGTATACATGACCTATATGTTTTATTCATATAGTAGGCTACATAATGCATAAAGGGAGCAACACTGAAGTGAAGAATACTGAAAAATAGCATACAAATTCAAAATGGCAATTCAAAAGGTTATGGGACTGCACGGTATCTGTTAACTGTTACAGTTTATATAACGGGTGATATGACAGGACATTTGGTTGATGATCACCCAGAATGGGTGGGAGGGAGAGGTAAATGCTAAATACATTTGTGGTCAAGATACCAGAATTTTGAAATAATGCTATATCCTTTTTTTTGGATTTTCAGATTTTACATGATCAACTGGCAGTTTGGCACAGTGTGCGATGTACTTCGCATTATGGACTTTGGGGGGCAGCAGTTAGCCGAAGGTCGTCTAGCCAGCCGGAAATAGCTGAAGAAGCATACCTTCCTTTGGTAGTTTTTTTTTTCTCCCAGGGTTGCCATGTCCGCTTATTATAAGCTACTTCGGGCTTCTTTTAATGTAAAGTTGCTGGTAAATATTGGTAGTTGCGGGTTGCGTTTTGTTTTACTTGTTTCTAAAGTGTAGTTGCTTATTTTGGGATTGCTTTCAAATGTTATTTAAACCAGTGGTTGTAAAATATTGTATTTATATATTTTAATGTGTAAGTATCCAAGGACCCTCATCTGAAAATAATTGTGCCAGGGACCCCCCATTCAAGATTTGTGTTGTTAAATTTTTTTAAATATATAGATTTATTTTTTTCTCAAAGATTTCTATTGAAAATAGCCGATTCATATAGGTTTTAAAGTGCGCATGTTGCTTCTTTTGGGCTTGTTTTCCTAGACTTGGCTGCTTATTTCTCTCGCAAAACCTGGCAACACTGTTTTTTTTGCCTTCACTCCATTCGATTCCGCTCCATTCACGGCTAGCCTCATTCACGGCACCCGTAGAAAATAGTTAAGTTAGGTTTCATTTGGCGCGTACGTCGTGCAATCAGAGAACAGAAATCATATAGTAGGCGAGTCTTCTTCATTCCAATCCACGCGGTTCTGCAGGTCAACACACTGAAACAACAGCTTTGTACTTCTTGCAAGTAATCAAGGTATGTATGTTAAAAGTCTTCTCGTGCCCTTTCTTGTTAGTAATGTTCGATCACATTGTAAGGCCACAAAACAATGTGAAGCATGTCTGTGAGTTTCAAGAACCCGCCAGCAGACAATGCATTGTCTGCAGAGTTGCTAAGTTGCATGCTAGCGGATGTTTAAACGGCCGATTTGTTTTTGATCGAATACTTTTTCTTGCGTGCGTTTTATGAACATGCAAAAAGTGTGTGTGATCAAGATAACGTGTAGACCATGACTTTATGTCCCTCCATGTGAAGCAAAAGATCACGACGTTAATCAAACTTTTATTGTTTTGGGTTAATGTCTAAACATCGGTTACGATGCGCACAGATCTGACGATCTGCAGAAGGACTTCTTGCATCAAGATGAGGGCGACGCGTTGTTTTGTGAGCTTGCAGATCTGCGTTTATTAGTGTGCGCGAAACGGCACGCAAACAAATATAATTCAGGCTTTTTACGCCATGTCGGCTTATTATAAGCGACCATAAGCTTCTTTTTCTGTAAAGTTTCTTGTAGAAATTGGTGGTTGAGGTTTTTGGCCTTGTTTCTAAAGTGTACTTGCTTATTTAGGCTTGCTTAACAATTGTTTTATTATTCAAACCAGTAGTTCTTCTCAAATATTTTCATGAAACTGTTGTGTGCCACAGGGAGCATTTGTGTTGTTAGAATGTTTAAAAAATAATCAAAATGCTGCTTTTGGGCTTGTTTTTACTAGACCTGGTTGATTATTTCTCTCACAATACTAGGCAAGTTGGCAACACTAACAGCAAACCACAAACCTTTTGTCTTAACGCACGGTTTTGTTGGCGACACGCAAACTATTGCAGTAAAGTTTTACTTTCACCAACTTATTGGTGTCAGCCAGCCAGATGAAACGCGAGCATTATGTTTAAATGTCCCTTTAACTTAGGCCGGCGTCTGGTGGTAGCTAACGGCTAAAATGCTAGTAAGCGGCCCAGGTTTTTTCCCTTTTTTTAAAACTGGCCCATCCTACTACCCAGAGTGTTGCCAGGTTTTGTAAGAGAAACAAGCAACCAGGTCTAGGAAAACAAGCCCAAAAGAAGCAACTATATGCCACATAAGCACTTTAAACCCAGGCCTGCATCGCCATCGGCTATTTGAAAATGGCTGATCTACAAGCTCACAACGCGTCATTGTGAGTTTGTAGATCTGCAATATTTCATAAACTCTAAAATTGAATATTTGGAACGTTTTTGAAACATTCTAACATCACACATGCTCCCCTCGGCACATCAAAATATTTGAGAACCACTGGTTTAAATAATGGAAAGCAAATGGAAGCAAGCCTTAAATAGCAAGTACACTTTAGAAAACAAGCAACCCGCAATATTAACGCAACTTAATATACAAACAAGCCCAGAGTCGCTTATAATAAACGGACATGGCAACACTGACCCCCACGCTGCAAGAACTCGCGAGAAAACGAGCAACACGCTTCAAAAGATGAGGTTATAAATGCATACATGGCTTTTAACTTTTTCATGTCGAGGATGGAGGACATCCAAACTTTTGTGCCAGAGACCCCCATTCAAGATTTGTAAAAAATAATAATAATAATAATCCTTTAAAGATTATCTCATAACAGAATAATAATGTATACGATTGAAGTGGTTAACTGATTATCATGCCATATACATTGTTTTTGCTGGTGAGCCCCTCAATAACCCATGGGGGTCCCTCGACCCCAGTTTGAGAAGTTAGTGAAGTACTGTATGTAGTATAACATATTGATGATTATGTATCCATACACGTTTATTTCTCAACCCCCATTTATTAGTCTGAAGAAGAGCTTTTGCTAGAAACATTGCTTTTTGGAGTTATAGAAGCCACACTTTGCGTATCTCCTTTTCTTTCTTTGATCATCAACTCATTTATGGAATAATTGACTAGAGGCTACCTTTTCCCATGTTAGCTGCTGGGTTTTTAGTTCCTTCTAAATAATATATGTATCATTAAGGGCAGCAGTAATTAAACACCTGGAGGCATAGATGGTTTCCTTTTTTTTATTTATTTGATAACTATCTAACATCCTGTATAGATATGATGACAAATAACAGGCCACGGTACAACTCTAGACAGGCCTCAAGGTGGTGCACCACTAACACTTGTTAACTAGTTGTACGAACTGTTGTTTTATTGGATCTTGTTTATTCGATACTTATTTGTTTTAGCTCTTTCTCATTTGATTTTCCTATTTGTCTCATCTGTTTAAGAAAGTAGGTAGGTATATTGCACTTTTACCTTAGCGCTAGGTATACTCTTAGTTGCTTGTTTTAGAAGAGAATGCACTTAAGACTTCTGGTGATTAGTAGTTTCGTTGTCTACCTATGTTGAATGCATGTTGAATGCACTTATTGTAAGTCGCTTTGGATAAAAGCGTCTGCTAAATGACTGTAATGTAACACAAACAATAGAGAAACTAATTAATTAAATGTTCTTATTAGAATAATAAGCCTGTGTGAGACAGCCACCATGATATCCAAATTGTGCATTTATACTAGTTTATTGCACTTTTCAAATTTAAGTTTTCTCCTGTTTCAGTGCAGGATGGGCAAAAAGCAGAAGACAACGGGGGGAACAAAGTCGAAGGAGGTGACTCCGGGAACGGCGACGACGACAACAACGACGACTGAGGTGCCTGAAGAATTTGTTGTGGAGAGAGTGATCGACCAGCGCATTGTCAATGGGAAAGTGGAGTTCTTCCTCAAGTGGAAAGGATTTACAGAGTGAGTTCACTGTACCCCTGCACCCCCTGAGCGGGAACTTCTTCCCTCGTGCATGTGAAAGCTGTTGTTTATGCTCATTGTCATCATTGTTGCCATTTCCTTCAGGGCGGACAACACCTGGGAGCCAGAGGAGAATCTGGACTGCCC
The DNA here is from genome assembly GCF_963454915.1 of Gymnoscopelus microlampas. Taxonomy (NCBI): domain Eukaryota; kingdom Metazoa; phylum Chordata; class Actinopteri; order Myctophiformes; family Myctophidae; genus Gymnoscopelus; species Gymnoscopelus microlampas. The sequence goes on from NC_139952.1 coordinate 20,626,827, forward strand.
TGAGCTGATATCGGCATTTCTTGAAGCACAGAAGAATGTGTCAGAGAAGCCTGCACCCGTCAAAAGAAAGTCTTCAACAGAGGATCCTGAGACAGAAGCTAAGAAGAAGGATGTGGTGAGTTTCATAAAACACTCAACCTTAGCTTTTCCTGGGACTTGACCATTTATTGTGATAAATTGTGTTTGTCGTTTTCTTCTTTTAGACTGAGAAGCCCCGTGGATTTGCTAGAAACCTAGATCCAGAGAGGATCATCGGTGCCACAGACAGCAGCGGCGAGTTAATGTTTTTGATGAAGTGGTGAGTCACAGACGAGCAAGTCGACCACACAGCTGAACATTGGTGTGAGGGACCCGTTTCTCTGCAGCATGTTGATCTGGCAGATTTGAAATGCATTCACATTTAATCTGAAGCTCTAAAGTAGGGGTCACAACGCATTGTGAGCTTGTAGATTTTGAAATGGCGGTGTGTATATACTATATAGGATTAAACTGATTGTTATGCTATATTGACTAATTTAACTGGGTACCTCCTGAACCCTCTCAAGGACACCTGGGGGGGTCCCCGGAACCCACTTAAAGAACCACTGACGTGGGCTACATGCACTGAGGTGTACACAAAATGAAGTATTATTTGCAGGAGGTAATTTTCATACAGATGCGAGGGGACTTAAATTGACTACATTTTTAAAGAAAAACGCACTTATGCCTGTGATTACCATCCTCCATGCCAATGATGGCTAAGGTTGCCGCCTACCCCTGCTCTAAACTAACACACTTTTTAACCCTCTTTTCTGCCCTACAGGAAGGACTCTGATGAAGCAGACTTAGTTCCAGCCCGAGAGGCCAACACCCGTTGCCCTCAAGTGGTTATCTCGTTCTATGAAGAGAGACTGACATGGCACTCATGTCCCGAAGATGAAGCTCAGTAGTACTTCCCTCTGGTGCCCCCCCCCCTTCTCATTTTCCTCAGGACTGACCTTTACAGTTCTTTCATGACTTGTTACATGTTATGTATGTTCATGGGGTTTTCAAAACATAAATGTTCATGGGGTTTTCAAAACGTAGTTTCTAGTTTGTGTCAGGCACAAACTCTTCATCTTGGAAGAACCAATGGAAATAGTTGCATCACACAGTGAATAAAACTTATTTGCTTATTACATGTAAGTAATACATTTTTTTTATAAATAAACTTGTTTTTATTTCATTCTTGTACTGGTTTTTGTTGTGAAAAGCAGCATATGTTCCGTCATGCTTTGTCTTTTTTTGGTTTGTTTTACAACTGATCATTTTAAGTACATAATGGGGTGTATATTTTATTTCCCTTTAAAAGTATTTGCACTTGGTCAAATATAAAATTTATATGATGGCTGTCTGCTTGTTTTTCTTGACTTTTCTGTCAACATGAGGTGAGGATCTTATGTAATAACCTGTGTATATTTTGTGGATGTTATCCTAATAAACATTTAAACGAACAGGGAGTTGAGGAAATCAAAGGGAAAGATTTCTCCAATCGTATAATTGATGATAGTGGAAAAGGCCAATGCCCTGTTTAAGGAACTTTGTCACTTCTGACATGCTTGTCCAAGAACACTTATTTACCCTAAGCATTCTTCATAATCTACCTGCTTTCACACACCAGTCGCATCACTCAGGATTTATATTCACCACTTAAAACATCACCTACTCATGCTAACATTTTGAAGAGTACTAGAACCGAGTTAGTTAAGCCCTGTGCTGTGCTTACTGGCCTGCTCTGGAGCTGGCTTAACCTGGCTCAGTGCTTGTCAAAGAATTGACAAATGTGGCTATGTCCTCTGGAATTAAATCTTGGTTGGAGCAAAAGCCATCACAAAACTAATGCGAATTTTGGTTCCTTCCACAAAGAAGAATCTGCCTGGTGGACAGCTAAATGGCATTGTGAAAATGATTTTCAGACATGCAAAAGTGTCACTTTTCAGCTACAGTCACCTTTTTGAACCCAAATAGGGCAATTGTGTGACACCTGACCCGAAAGAAAACAACATGTCACCTTTTTCACCTCGGGGCTGCCTGGATTTTAGACCACTCTGATTTATTGTGTTTGTGTGTGCTTACATTGACAACCTATTTTGTTCCTGATAATGAATCCGATATGTTCTCACAAAAACACAAATCACAAGCCTTCTGCATCAAAGACCACCAGAATAAATTCACTGATATTGACATGTTGGTCCATATGTTTTTCTAATCCACTCCAGAGATTGGCTGTATACCCTGCCTGTTTAGCCCTATTATTAACCAGGCTGCAGTTTGGGCCCTTTAATCAAATGAAACCTCTGTGGTTAAGTATTTAAAGTCTATTTTGTGGAAACATACAATGTGTGCAAACAGTGCTGCAATGTCCAACATGACTTGCATGCTTAATTTATGCAAACATTTATCAAAGTGTCCACACACTGGATCATGCTCCAAAGCTTCACCTTTTTATTTTGGTTCCTTTTACGCCATGGACGTGACGTTTCCAGCCTACCGGCTCTTCATCAGACCAAACTGGATGTCATCAAATCCCTCCCCTTAAAAAAGAAATATGCACAAACAGTTGAGTGCTTGACTCTGTACAAGGCCATACTTCTAACGATGTCTAGTTTAGTAACTAAAATATGAAGAAAGAAAACGGAATAATGATTGTGTGACCACTTAAGAACTACTGTATGAACTGTATGATCGCTATTATTACAGAATTTGAATTAGTTCCGTCTCTGGGCTAGAGCTAAAGCCCACTGTCGACTAACAATTAACCACATCTAAAACCCTCCAGGGGTCTATACAGTACTTGGTCCTCGCCTTTTATCCCTCTACACACCAAATCTCTTTGCAGAAAATAGCCAAACTACAAGCCCACAGTGATAGTCCAACGTGATATGTTGTGAGCTGCTTTTATTGCAGAATGTTTGCCTATTATGACAGGCCCAGAATAGGGATGCTAGGGTTCATCTTGGTAAAATGTTTCATGATTAAAACCATTACTTTCTCTATGCTCACAAAAAAAAAGAAAACACTATCTAGGCCTGGGTGATATGGCCAATACAGCACACACAAGATAGACACCCCTTGGTTGTGTAATAGGCATCAGGCAGTTATCAGTCATTTACATAGATAGACCAACCTTTATTGATACTTGGGGAAATTCAGGTGTTGGTAGCACCGCAGCAGGCATTAAACAGATACAGGTAAGAGTAGTGACAAACACAAGAAGTACAAGGTAACAATAATTATGTGTAAAATAAATTTTCACACATGTGGCCAAAAAAGTTGATGTAATAGTTAAGCTGGTTGGTTAGTTGTTTTGTTAGTCATTTGTACATGTAGACATAAATGTGGGTGGCTGTGATAAATGTAACGAGAAGAGAGAAGACTTGATCCTACAAAAATAGACACAGTTGACACAAATAGACAAAGTTGCACACCTCTATATCCATGCAAGACCTAAGCCTACTGGTACATGGTAAGGCCTGCTACTCGGTAAAGCAGTATTGTACAGACAAGTCAAGTGTAGCGCTCCCATACCATTAAATAAAAGAAAGGTCGAACTCTGTCAGTCGTGAAATCAGCTGAAATATGTAGCTAAAACTCTTAGATGGAGCACGCTGAATTTGAAGAACAAGCAGAGAAATAATCTTTTTTTTTTATTTCAACCAAAATATACACACATGGACAACAGTCAATGCACAGTCATGTACACCTTTCATATGAGTATCTTGTAACTATATTCAGAATTATTATGTGGACATAGACCTTTATTTATATTAAGGGAAATTCAGGTGTCATAGCAGCATCACAGTAAGGTAAGAGTAGGCAGATATATAAGTAATAAGGTAACACACTAATTAAAAATAATATAAATAAGAATAGTTACAGACACACAGACCCTCTTCTAGATGGCTAGACTCCCGCAGAGCCATGCCATAAAAAAATTAAAAAAGAGGATACTTAAAGTGTGGCCAGGCCATCTACACCTTACCAGGTTTGCATAATGTATGAACCATTATTAAATACAAGCATACAGTAAGTATCATGCACATTCTTTCACCAGAAAAATGGGCATATAAATAGACTTAAAATCTGGCCTGTTGTAGGCATGACATTGGTCTTTTTTCATATCTTTTCTAGATTTCAGGGGGAGGGTCACCTGCAGTGCAGCATCCCTGGAACCACTTTGGCCCTCAGTGCCTTGCTTACGGGCATTTACTGTAAGCAGAGATAGTGGGCACCATACAGTAGATACCAGCTACCTTCCAGTCACCAGCTCACAACTGGAACACGTCCTCTTGTCTGTGCTGGGGATTGAACCTGTGACCTTTTGGTTACTGGTTGACCTCTTTACCTCTAGGCCTTCATGTGCCCCTTGTTGATTTAAATAATCCTCAAATCAATGCAATATAGTCATCAGTTATGTAATAATTTGCAACAGGGAAAAAAAACAGAATACATTTGAAACTATGTAGGGCTATGTCTTTTATTTGGACATACATTAGACATTTGAATTTTGTTCACAAATCAAGCTTCTCTCCAGGGACTATTTGCGGCTGCTGTGTTTGTCAAATAATTTAAAGCCACACTTTAAAACACAACCATAACAGAAATATGACAAAAACAATATACTCATAGATAGATGGATTCAGCATTTAGACCCGCACTTGTCAATTTTCTAGGGCCTATTAGTTCACTTATTGGCCATAATATGTCAATAAGTTTATCTCAAGTACCACCGCCTCTGGAGATGATAAACCGTGGAAACTTTCCATCTCCTGAATTACACCCATAACAAAAGGGCTTTGTATGCAAATGAGCAGACCATAGCCTCCCAGAATTTGCAACTTGTTGACAGCAGACTATTTAAGATATAAAACTACTGGTGATCATAGTTTGTTCATTTTGAGTGTCTGACCTATGGCTCAGATTTGTGGAATAACTTTTATGGACCTCTAAGGAAATTGGTGAGGTCAGCCTGACGCAACATCCATTCATCACTTGATAAATCTGTGATTCATTCATTTTGTAGTCATTAGAATGGAAATAGGTGGTGCAGATAAGTATTAAGGCCACAGTTGGAGTTCATTGTTCAGGGCTGATCAGAACAACACAATACAATTGAGGATTCACACTAGAAGAATCTAAGGTCATAACATGCCATGTCATATAACACCATGTCATATCATATTTCACATTATTTCACATTTTCCCTTGCGTGTGATAGTTAACATTCAATTGAGAATATTAGAACAAGGTCTTATACTGGTTTCAAGGCACCACAATGCAGACATGTAAACTAAGCCATACCATAATGCATGTAGCAAAACATGTGTTCAATACTTTTTTCAGTATTACATCATGACATTTTCTGGAAGTATAATTGTATAAACTTAAAGCAGAGCTGGAGGCCATGTTCAGAGCCATAAGGTATTTTTTTCTGTATGGCTATTGCTATTGTGTCTATAACTACTCATGTCAAATTATCCTAGGATTATTTGACCTTGGTATTGTTGATAATATTAATGGGTCTAATCAGTTGTAGGTGAAAGGTAAGGTTTTTCCTCCCTATTTCTATGTTTTTTTTTTATAGATAATTCTTGCTATTTTCTCATGTTGATGCAAGTCTAGAACACATAGGCTGTATAATGGGCATAATTTAACAATACATATTACCTGTTTTATATGCACAGGGTGGAGATTTGGAAATAGATTATGAACCTCTAATGGTTTATTAATTATCTCCCTCTTGAATGACTAATCACCTCTTCCAACCAGGTGATTTCAATCATGCGCAGGTGGGCATGATTACAGCCGACATGCAGAAAATGAGCACTGGGGAGGACGCGTGTTCAGGCCTACCTGACCTGCCCCATACGATTTTAACTCTGTGGCAATCCAAAGATTTTAGACATTTTACCCTGCTGTTTTGCAGTAGTTTTAATCGGAGAGCCACTCTCTATCAGTCTAGAGCTCAGCACCGAGCTGCAAACACACGACCACGTTTGGTTTTCCCGTTCGAGTCCAAGGAAGGTATGTATGCTGACAAGTGTACGTCAAAAAACTGCAATGCTATCCAACGTAGGCTACATACACTGTGTTCACAATATGAAGCTTCTTAGAATAGTTTGTTATGGTGCTTCTCTCGAGGGTCGAGGCATAATTGATAAGGTAGGGCCTGGACTGGGCTATTCAATTTATATAAGTGAGCTTGCTTAATCAGTCTAATAGGCCATAATGGGTCTTAAGTGAATTCATGGAGTGTTAATGCACAACGGTCCAGTGGTAAATAAAAAGGTGGGTAAAGTCAATCATTATCATTTTTGGAAATTCATTAATACCAATATTTAATAAAAAATTGGCAGGCCAAATTCTAAGGATATACTTTTATGTAGGCCATATCATTGAAACATAACCGCATAGCACATGACATGATGTAATTACTGGCCTTTAAAAAGGTGGATACACTTTATTTCCCCTTTAAAATGTGTTCTTTCTTGCAATTTTTTTACGTGCAAACTTCCATTGGTTTTGGATAAACTATTCTAAAAAAGATGTAGGTGAACTGCTGCTACTTACTTCCAGACTAATAATTAAGTTATCAATGGTGAGACAATCCACCCTTAATGGCAAATGGCTTCATGTGAGGTCTGTGGAGAGATGGGTCCTGCATAGCCCCATATAGTACCTCTCCCTCCGCTATGTAGCTCCGAGATGAGGTCCTATATCGTTCTCTGCCGTTCGGCTGAAAAATGTCCGCACATTTGCCACTTTACATGTTTCTTACCCCTTTCTGCACATCCGATCCAAAAAGTGAAAGTATTCTGAAATGATCACAGATGTTTGAAATTTTAACTCACCATAAAATCTAACAAACGAGTTGAAAAAAGCACTTTATTCGCCTCTCTCCTCAGCCGGTTCAATAATATTATGCATTAGAAGATGCAATTCAACATTTGACCAGTAGGGGAATCAGTAATGTTATCTCTATGGGCGCAACTCTTGCGCAATGTCTTAAAAACATGTAACCGGCGGAGGAGAGAGGCGAATAAAGTGCTTTTTTCAACTCGTTTGTTAGATTTTATGGTGAGTTAAAATTTCAAACATCTGTGATCATTTCAGAATACCTTTACTTTTTGGATACGATGTGCAGAAAGGGGTAAGAAACATGTAAAGTGGCAAATGTGCGGACATTTTTCAGCCGAACGGCAGAGAACGATATGGAACCTCATCTCGGAGCTATACAGCGGAGGGTGAGGTTCCGATTGGAGCTAGGTCCTGCACTGAACTCTTGTTTGTGCTTATTGATTAGCTGGTTGCTTGTGGAGGACAAAAGGTGATGTTACCATCCCAGGATGCTCACACCACATCCTGGAACGAGGAACAAGTTTAGTTGACATCCATAATGCCTTTTATCAATGACTTGCTTTGAAGGATGCTTTTAATTCATTTGAAAATCATAACAAAGTGGAGGTAATTTGTGCAGTGTTGTACTGTGTCATCCTTGCAATGTGCCACCAGAGGCACATACAGTTTACATAGTGCTGCCTGTTTATGAGTCCATCTTAAGGTGTTTATGGCTTAGACAGATTGTCCCCTTCACTCACTGAACCAATCCCTTAACCCTTTGGTCCCCTTTCTTTTAATTGAATCTGCCCCAACTATTTGCACGGTTGCATTTTGTTGATTACACCCTCCTGGCCCAATGTCATGTCCCTGCTCTATTGGTAGGAACATGGCATTGACTTTGCTGGCCTGAGCAGCAGCCTTTAGCAGAGGGTTTTCTTACATTTTGAAATGTAATGCTGGTCTTTGTCATTTTGCCACACTAAACTGATTGCTGCCCATTTCTGGTGCAGGCATAGGGGAATTTTATTATGCAAGGGAGAATATAGTTCCTGAAACCCAAACTCGTGTTTAGGCATTGCCATAAGACCGACTAAACGCCCCCCCCCCCTCCCCATTTCTTTTTCAGGTTTCTTTACCCAATATGGACAATCTGTTGGACAGCGTAATTGAAACGGTGAGTGGCAGCTCTTCACACACAAAGCAAAATGATGGCTTTGATCTAGATGTGCTTTGTGCAGTTAACCCACTTATATTTTGGGCAATTTTTCAAACTTTTTTTTAATCTTCAAAATGGCTATAAAATGGAATAATTTTGATTATTTGTCGTAAAGTATATGGGGCTTAAGTGGTTTTATGACTTGGCACAAGTTGACGTGAGTTCCAGAAGTTGGCACTTCAGGGGTAAGATTGTGCTGAGACATGTCCAGTTTGTATGCCTTCTCCATTATATCCACACATGCAGCTTTACCCTAAAACCATAACTAACTGAAACCCTGTTTTAATTGGGTCTCCCATATGAAATGCAGGACCCCTAGTTTTTTTTAAATCACTCTGCCTTTCACCACTAGGACCCCTTTCTGACCCTTGGAGCCCTAGTTTTTAATTTGTTTGCGCCACTGTAGGAATTTGTCAACATTTGTGTTCGAGATCCAATGCTCCACAGTGACGGCTTCTGGCACACGTACGTCGACTATGAGATCCGTTTGCATGTGAGTACTTTTTGGCATATGCTTTGTCAAGGTTAAGGCTATGACCAGCAAAGACTGGTTGAATTAATATATACACAAATCCACGGAGCGCTGCCCTGCTCGCAACCATTGCTGCGGTGTCAGTCAGCTGCAGTCACTGACTGCTCACGGTAATCTTTTACCTGCTTTTTACTAACACTAACTTTACAAAAATGTACAGAAAATTGGGACAAACTACCTACGGCAGGTGCCAGTAGGCTAGTTTATGGCTGCTCTGCTAACGTCAACAGACAGACAGAACCGCAGCAGCTGACTGACACCGCAGCAATGATTGTGCCACCTACAGTGCAGCGCTCTGTGGATTTGTGTATACTTCACCGTACAAGGGTCTCTCACTGAAACATATTTTATTTCATGGTGTCAGCAAGTGAGTCCATCGTACAGTGAAGTATACATTAGTGTTTAGGAGGTTGACTAAAGAGGCTTGTATTTGTGTTGGCTTTACTCTGCCTTGTGTTAAATGGTGTTCTCTTTTTTGTGTAGACCAATAGCATGTGTTTTGCAAAAAAGACTTCGTGTGTAAGGAGGCGGTACAATGAGTTTGTCTGGCTGCGCCACAATCTGCAACAGAATCATTACATCATGTAAGTTCACACTATCATCTTGGCTATTAGTTTTTTAAGAACAAACGTGCTATCCTTGTATTGTAATATATTATCCTTTTATATTCCTTACTTGAAGTCTCACTATGTTGGGTCATTCATGCATCTCAATTATTAGAGATTCGGGAGCAATTTAGCTAGTGCTACTAATGAGACAAACAGGACAAATGAGATGAGACTGGATAAGTTTCCTTTTTATGGTGGCATTTTGGTGGCAACTGTTATTAATAAAGAGCAAAGTACCCCTGGTTGATTAGTGTTTTCTATTCAGAAATGTACCCAAGCTGCCCCCCTGGAAACCCTTCTTCAGACTGAACGACACAGAACAGGTCAACCAGAGGATGGAGGGCATGCGGAAATTCTTAGACGCGTGAGTGTCCCCCTCCCCCAGAAAATCCCTACTGTAACCTTAAGTGTAATCGGTAAGACAATGTAGTATCGCCATCTACTGGTACACAGGGAAAGCCAAGCCCCCCTCTCACCCCTCTGGAAACTTGTCTGATAACTGATGAAAAAGAGAATCCTTCACTACAGTCTTTCAATTCAAAGTTCACACAAAGGAGATGATTTCTTAGTCATTTCTGTTATTACTCAGTCCTTTTACTTAGTTTTTCTACTGCTGTTAACATACTCTTGTTTTTTGCAGCGTTCTCTACACTCCGTTGCTTCTATCAGACAGCCGGCTCCACCTGTTCCTCCAGTCGGATCTGAGCGTGGCCAAAATAGAGAGGTGTGTCCAGGGCCTGACCAGGTATACAGTGGCTCAGGCAATCCAGAGGCCTAGAAGAAGCTGCATTGACCGCTATCCTCTGGAAGATGGGTGCAAAGCTTCCTACGACTCGGATTGTGAAAGGTAGTATTATCACAGGATGCATTTAGTTATTAAATACTAGCAATTACTACCAAGTGGCTGCTATTGAATGTATTACTGACGAATTGAGTACAATGGACCACAATTGAAACAAGCCCCTGGGGCGTTTTTAATCATTTTAGCATAACCTTTGACTGTACTGTTAATAATCCTGTTTATAAAGTCAATCAATCAGAGGGTCAAGGCATCTAGAAGAGGGTCTGTCTGTGTGTCGGAGGCTAATTTCTCAAACCACTGGACTGATCAGCGCCAGTTTTCTTGTGCATACTGCCAGTAGGCCAACAAAGTGATTTCCTGAATATTTTTTTTACATTTTGTGAATTATCTCAGATCCGCCATCTTTCCATATTTGGGCAAGACTGACATCAACATGTCAAACATCCACAGGGAAGCTGTTATTAGTCCAGTCTTTTTATGTATGTATTTTAGATTTCTATAACATAAGCACAAACTGCATGCATTTTGTGTAGACTTTGAACAAACTCAGACTAACAAACTAATGATGGATTCTAAATTTAGATACAGCAGGTACACCAAACGGAAAATATGTCAATATTCCATAATTTGATGCATTTGCTGTGTCTTTGATATGGCACCAATAACTCATTAACTAAAACTTTGTTTTTGTTAACCCTGTTGGTGTACATGCACATATTTAGATTAGAATGTTTTTGATTAGTGGACCATCCCAAATGTAACTTCTCTCTTTACAGCAGCTCTTTCTCAGCATCATCAGGTTTGGGATCAAGTATGGATGTTACCCTTTGAGCCATCATTAGTGACCATTGGTCAGCCCTTCGCCAGCAAGTCGCTGAAGACTGACATCGGATCGGACACTGACAGTCAGCACTCAGCGGAGCCCGTGTTGCCTCTATTGGAGAGCCAACAATGTGCTCTGTGCATAACTGTAGCCCTGGGATTTACTGAAGGTGGCGTACCTCTTACCTGCTCCGGTTCACTTCCCATAGCTTTGAGCTGATTTGAACCAGAAATGTGTACTTGTGTTAGTGCTGACAGCAAAGGGGTAACACGCACGCGTTTCTGTGCAAATCTGCTGCCCAACCAATCAAACAAAGCTATTGGAAAACGAACTGTATGGGTATGCTGCCTTCAGGAAACCAGGGACAACAGTTATGCACAGAGACTTATCGTTTTAAGCCTGTGTTGGCTTTTGGCTCCCTTACCTTACCCTTGTTTTTTTTTAAGTGTTCATTAGTAAATCTGTCATTACTGAGACATTGAAGTACTGGGAAACATTCTCAATGATGATATTAAATTCTTAATTTTAATATATTGAATGTAAATTATTTTATCCGCCAATTGTGTAAAGGCTACCAAAGGATCTTATTTTGAATGTGAACACGTTTTTAGAAACTACTTTTATATTGTCAATGGATGAATAAAAGAGCCTTGTAAGGATATTTTTTTATATTGTTAATGGATGAATAAAAGAGCCTTGTAAGGATATTTTTTTTATATTGTCAATGGATGAATAAAAGAGCCTTGTAAGGATATTTGACTTGTGTCAGTCTCACTTGCATAACGGTTCTCTTTTGCACTTGTACTGAAATGGCACAGGGGTGAAAGACAAAATGTGTTCTCAAATTAATGCACTTTTGTAACAGCCCAGTAGAGGGAGTGTAGACATCATGGGAGATTCAAGAAAGGGTGTCACATCATGATGAACAATGCTCCTGCAGAGGATATCGACTTATTGTGTCAATTAATTGATCATTTGAATTATTTACTTGATGGTTGAACGTCTTGGTAAGGATTTCTGGAGCAAGGTTTTGTGTAGAAACTGAAGCATGTTCGCATGCATGTTAATGACAGCTCTTGGGTTTTTGTAGCAATAATCAGACGAGTGGTCATGTACACATTGTAATTGTGTCTCATAAGCATCTGGTAAAGGGATTTTTGTTTGATCTCTCTTACCAGGCAGCAGAAGGCTAATAGAAGTTCCTAGACAGGTGAGTTGTAGCGAATGGCAACTTTTTTAAATGTGCAATGCCAGCCCCTTGTCAATACACATCAAATGATCCATTTAGTGAGCGATCATGAACTTAGGCTTTATGCTGCCCACTCTTCTGTTGTCCTAGACCTGGACGTTCTGGGACTGAAAGGAGTGTATGGCTGACCCCAGATCAGGGTAAGGCAAATGGGACTGTTCCATAGTCAACATACAGAAACGTTTACTAATCTATAACATGGAGTTGCTGTAATACATTTCCCCTCTTTGTAGAATTTGTTCAACTGCCCTATGGCTGTGAAATCCTCAGTGGAAATGTACTCAATATAAGCAAATTGGTCCATTTGGTTACATTTGTATCTTGAGCTACAAAAATGATCACAGAAGATTTTACGCTAAGAGAAACGTAAGAAAACAGTTCATCCCTCTATGTCTCAACTAAACAAACACAATTAAACTGTCCAGCTCATCTGGAATACTGCTGCCAATGCCCTTTCCATGAATTGACCTTCAGTACACATTGTATTATGATCTTTCATTTTACTTTAGATTTAGACACTTCAAATGCGATACACAGTCTGTAACCCAAATTTGCCCATGGGACACTATACTTACCAGCAGAAATCACCTCTATGTATTTTTAGATGAACGTGGAGATAAATTGTTTTTGTGGAAAATCTGTTCAAGATTACCTAGCACCAGAAAAGCAAATGGCATTTTGTCAAAGATTTTGAGGCCACCGTTTTCTGCTACACTGCCTAGACGCTACAGTGGTTTGGTTAAATGTCTCCCGGATGCATGTTGGGGTGTCATTTCCCTCAAACAAGCCAAGTCTGCTTGTACCTACACTGCAAAATCCTCAATGTTTTTTTAACCACATGAACCCTAGCGTCCCTTTTCTGGGCATGCATAAAGGGCGAACATTAGCTGAAAATAGATCTACAAGCTCACAACACCTCACAATATTGTAGATGGCTATTTTCAGCTAAGATATTCGGTGTAGAAGGAGAAAGAAGTACGAGATGAAGTATGGAGCCCTTGGGGTCCCCAGTCAACTTAGTAGGCTATATAAGGTTTAAGTGGTTCATTATGAAAGGGTTTTACACTCTGAGTAAGATTTACAAATTAACTACCATTACTTCTTAACTCCGGCACTGCACAATGATGTTTAGCCAGCTTTGATACGTCAGATACGTTTGGTAACGTTTTAATGTGAAATCTAAAAATAAACCCATTAATGTTCTGTTTATTTTCTATATATGGCCGAAGCTGTGAATAGACAATATGTATTGATGGCTCTTGAAATCAACACTCAGGATTTTGGTATGTAGCTGTACATTAATACAACACATTCTATTTTGAGAACGTTTTGGCTTTCTGTTAAGTGACACTGGTCACACCCTACCTGGTGTCGGCTCTCTCCCAGATGAGATGGCCCTAATTAAAGGATGACAAGGAATTAATTTAACTATTATGGAACACCTGAGGGAATCACCTGCAGAACTGAAGACAACCTCAAACACTGTGTGACGTGTGTGGGTGTATGTGTGTGCTGGTCTGTGTGTAAGTGTACTTTGTGTATTTGCTATTTGGGGGGGGGGTGTCGTGGTGTATTTAGGGCAGTGCAGTGGTGCTGGACAGCCCGGTAAATTGAAAGCGGGTGAAAGCAGTGAAGGCTCATTAAAGGAGACAGCAGCTGTCGGCCCCAGACTCCACTCGGCTGGACTGACGTGGGGGCCGGCCCTGCAGGAGACCTGGCCTGTCCCGTGTCTCTCTTCTCCCCTCTTCCTCATTCTCCTCCCTCCCTCTCGCCTCCCTTTCTGTCTTTCACCCTCCTCCTTGGATGGTGCTGTCTCCCTGTGCGGCCGGGCCCTAATGAAGCTGTCACTGCCTTTACATCCTGGCCACCGAGCTGTGCTCGTACAGCCTGCACACACACGAGACACAAATACACACAACACTCAAATCCTAAGTGTCACTTTAAATGTGTAAAAATGGATCCTATAAGGGTCTGAGAGTTAAAATGACACTCAGGGGTTTGCAGTGCACACATACGTGTGCATGTACACACACACACACACACACACACACACACACACACACACACACACACACACACACACACACACACACACACACACACACGTGCATGCACATACATACTGTAAACGTACATGTAAACATGCACACATGTATGAATACAGTACATGTGCATGTGCATAGACACACATGCACATATAGACATGCATACACAGTGGCAGGCATAATAACTACAAACGCACACAGTCACACACTGTGTTGGGAGAGTCGTGGGTGAACGAGCATTCTTTCATCTCCTGGCTGCCGTCCTCTGACTAGCTGCCCTGTGTTCAGAGCTCTCCATCTCTGTTTGCTGTTACGGTTGACCTTATCAACGCACACTATGACGGCATGCAATGCAACGCACGTCACACGTGCACATGCACACAAAATAAGCCACAGTCTAGAGCACTAGAAGATCACAAACCATCTGCACTGTTCCATTAAATCTGTAATAGACAACAGCAGCAGTGGCAAAACACGTACTGTACAGACTTGCATGCGTGTGCACGCACGCGCATACACTCTCTCTCTCTCTCTCTTTGGTTCCCTCAGGCCGGTTAATTTACTGACAAAATGAAATGCAAGTAGAAGAGGGGGATGTGTGTGTGTGTTTGTGGGGAGCGAATTCAAGTGTGCATGCACAAGCATCTGTTTTGTTGTTATTGAAGCCCAGAATATTCACCATTTGGATATTGAGCATTCACGTTGCGCGTCTATTTCAGCTCGGTAATTTATAACTCAATTTCGATTGTGCATTGACGCGCTGCGTACCTCCAAAACACCAAACAAAGTCCAAACCCAATTGTATTTCAAAGCAATTAGAGTGTCCAGTCAGTTGTGAACAGACTGCGTTGCGCCAGCTCCAGGAGCTCGCGTGATATTTTTAATTGTAAATTTTCTGTCACATTAGTCAGTGCAGGCCGCCCCTGGACAGGTGACCTGGCTTCCTGAGAGCCCATCGATGAAACGACACAGTTGATATTTTCAGGTTTTGATCCGATCTGATCGGTTGGTGGTATTTTATGTTTGGGTGCGAGAGAGGTTTATCTGCCCAGCGAGGTGTTAAATGATGAGAGTATATTTCATAGTTACAGCTGGTTTATGGGAAATCTCTCTAATGGTGTTCAGTAGATGAAGGCTCCCATGTAGTAGTGACGGTCAATATTAGTATTAGACTTTATGGGTCTAAATTATCGGCTCATTTAGAGCTTCACCTGAAGCAATGAGAGGGAATGTCCTCACCCCCTTGAC
This sequence comes from Gymnoscopelus microlampas, assembly GCF_963454915.1. NCBI lineage: Eukaryota > Metazoa > Chordata > Actinopteri > Myctophiformes > Myctophidae > Gymnoscopelus > Gymnoscopelus microlampas. Next base: position 20,642,208 of record NC_139952.1, read on the forward strand.
CCTACAAAAGCCAACAATGGCAAAATCCATAGGTGCAATTAGCCCGAGTAACTCTCCCCATTAACCATATTCACACTGAGGCCATTTTGCTCTTAAGTCATACTTGGGCACCCTGGTCGGTATGGGGTTTCCCAAGTTAACCCGCAAATATGACGTGAGAGTAAAATGGCCACTGTGTGAATATAGTCACTGCCCCTGCTATTCCTTTGCACCCTTTGTGTCTTATATCACTCCTTCACTTCCCTCTCACAGCTCTTAGCCTCTCTCTCTCCGTAGGGTGCTAAATTAATTAGCTGTTATTTTGTACTGTAGTATGTTTCTGCTGACACAGCGGGATGGGCCCAGCCTAGTCAGCTGTTCAACTGTTGAGGCTGGAGGCCTGGGTCTCAACCTCCCTCCCTCCCTTCCTCTCTTCCTCTCTCTCTCTCTCTCTCTCTCTCTCTCTCTCTCTCTCTCTCTCTCGCTCTCTCTCTCTCTCTCTGGAGGTCAGAGGTCATATCTAGCTTTGTGTTTGTGATCATTGCCTTTAAAGTGCTGCCACGAAGATCATTAAAAGTCAATGCGTCTCCTTCTCCACCTCTCTCCCTGTGCAAAACACACTCACTCACACACACACACACACACACACACACACACACACACACACACACACACGAACACTCCGCACATTGGCGCAGTCTTACAGCCATTTAACAGTAAAATACGGCCCATGCGCAGATAAATGTCAGAGGCCCATCTATCTGCAAGCGTTAGCGATGTCTAATGGAGCTGACATATTAGAGGCCCAAATGACTGTCATAAAAACTCCTACCATACCTTGCAGCAGCATTCCGGACGCTACGATTGTGATGGGGTACGGAGTTGGCACGACGACTAAGCATCCAAATGGGGGTGGGTGGAAGGTGCGTGTGTGTGGGGGGGGGGGGGGGGGGGGGAGGGGGGACAGAGATAGATGACAAAGGGTGATGTCATATTTCTCAAGAATTTTAGAATGGGACGAAGAGGTTAAGTTTGATTCAGATTTCACAGCAAAACAAATTAAGGTGTGTATGTGTGTAAGGAGGTTGAAATAGATGTTCACTGATGTTCTCACTGTGTTGGGCTAGAACCATAGTTATATAATATTCATGTACAGTATAGTTATACAACTCTGTGGCTAGAACACACAAAGGTGGTGACGCAACAGCTCCCCTTTGTCACTTCTGTATCGATCGGCACAGAGAGTGGTGTAATGGCAATGACCTCTCACCTTTGACCTTTGGTATAGTGGCGGGGTCAGAGATTGTGAGCTGGGTCAGGCTACAAGAAGTACTGTACAAGGGGAGGGAGAAAAAGAGATATGCGTCCTTGAATGTGTATTACACACATGCAATTAGGGGTGCAACAATTAATCAAACTAATCAATGTGTTATCTATTATAAATAAATAAAAATCGATAATCGATAATTTAATCAAATAATCAATTAATAATCAATCCCCATTTTGGTCATGTCATAGGCGAAAAGCTTCAAAATATTTTTAAAAATTGTTAAAATAGTAGATCTCAAGCTCACAACGTGTTGCCATGTGGCGTGTTGTGAGCCTGTGGATCTGCTATCTTAACTATTTTGTACGACGTTGTTGTGCAA
>NC_139952.1:20648835-20663835 GCF_963454915.1 Gymnoscopelus microlampas
GTGTGTGTGTGTGTGTGTGTGTGTGTGTGTGTGTGTGTGTGTGTGTGTGTGTGTGTGTGTGTGTGTGTGTGTGTGTGTGTGTGTGTGTGTGTGTGTGTGTGTGTGTGTGTGACACCTGCCTGCCAGTGTGGTGGCTGTCTCTGCGATGTAACATCTCTCTCTGTCACCAAGCCGCCTGAGAGAAGATGAGCCGTCATGCCTACTGTCATTCATTCATCACACGAGACAACGCACACCACACACATGTATACAAATACGCACACACGCACACAAATACACACACGCACGCACGCACGCACGCACGCACGCACGCACGCACGCACGCACGCACGCACGCACGCACGCACGCACGCACGCACGCACGCACGCACACACACACACACACACACACACACACACACACACACACACACACACTATATACAAACACATGCACAATTATCTTGAAATCACTGAAAGATTAAATATGGTTCTTCTGTCTTTATCTTATTTTCTTATTGTGAATTATAATGGTGTCTGTCTGCCTGTCTCTTTCAGTGTCTGTCTCTTATTGCTCATGGTATTTCCCACTTTCTCCATTTGTCTCTCAATTTATCCCCTTGTCTGTCTCCGTCTGTCTCTGCCTCCCAATCTGGCTCTCTCTTCCCAGTCTCATCTCTGATTACATTATAGATTTTAGAGGAGGAATGGCTGTCTCAGTTCATTTGGAGACCAGGGGACAGTTGGCACATCTATGGTTTTTTAGTACTTCATTAACTCTGCTGTTATTTTGCCTGGAGTCTTCTAACTTTGACCAAATCCAAATAGCATCCTTAAGTGTACTACATAATTATCTGCCAAAATCTAGCCCAATATCAGGGTCATTAGATGGGGTACATTGTCACAGTCATAAAATGAAACCCAAAGTTATATCCATATTTTGGTAATTACTTTGTTGTTCATTTTATCGTAATTGTAGATGCCCAATGGAGTAGTTGGGGGTGTGTGCCTCAGAACTCAGTCAGAACCACTTTATAGCCAGTTTACTAGGCAGAAAACCGCACAGTCAGGATTTATGATCAAGTTGTTTATTGAAAAGAATGAAGGTGGTGATAATGAAGGTGGTGATTGGGGAGGGGGGAGCTGGCATGGAGGACATGGAGTCAATTCTGGGATGGTGGAGGGAGTCCCCCCCCCAGCAGGAACAGAGAGAGAGAGAGATTGAGATTGTGAGAGAGCGTGTGAAGATGAAAATGGAAGAACAAATTGGTGTGAAACAGGATGGCGGGGGGATGCAAGAGCACTAAGAATTCTGGGTTCATTTAGTTTAAGTAGAACTCGTGATTGGTGAGCAGAAATTAGTAGTAATTATGATTTCATTCACATGTGTGATTCCCATTGCTCATGTTCCTCCACTCACACCTGATTTTCATTAGGGAGTCTTTGGAGGTACCAAAAACGTAAATAGTTTTCATGCTCAGAAACGGCAGATATTCATTACCTATTCCTATCAACAAGAAATAAGAAAACAAAAAGTAGTCTCTCACGTCTTTGTACAGAGACAAGCATTGAGGAGAGAAGGAGGGAGAGAGAGAAAGGGAGAGAACACCTATTTATTTATTTCAATATGTAGCCTACACTTATTAGCTGATACAATGTTAAAATACCTCTCGTCATGTAAGAACACTGTGAACCAATTAGCCTCCTGGTTTTCTTTATCTGTCTGTGCGCAACCTTTAGCTATCTTCATATAATTGGTCCACCTCACTCGCTCTTTATCTCAGAGGTGGGCTGTGGACAGTTCAGAAATTGCCTACCTGTGATATCTTCAGTGGCAATTTAATTTCTTCTCTGAGGTTCACCCACACTTGGGGCCCTGACACAAAGTCCTCTCCACACAACGGGAGTCATAGACCTGTTTCTGGTGGGCCCCAGCTTCAGCGAGTGCTCCAGGGTCAGTTCATGTGCTTCTCTCAGTCTCTCTTAGTAACTGCGTGAAGTAAACAAGTGGAGACTCACCCCTTAGTTCAGACTCAGGCGCTGGCCCAAACACAAGGTCTCGAGCTATCTCCCAAACAAGCGAGTCTACATCACTGGTCTAAGAGGATGGCGGGCTGTGTGGCCAGCCTCCGATGACACTTCGACACATTGCTGAAGCCTGGAATCAAACCTGGGACGGTTTCCCAGGTGGGCTGTCTAACCATTCAGTTATGGCCGCCCCGTATGTCACCCCCTCTTTTGTGTCTGCCACCTACGATACATAATCTGTTGATGACAGCGAGGATGAGTGTTGCCCATTGCAAGTACTGTAGTACACCTCCAAATCTTGATCCGTTTGAGGGCCACATTATAGGGCATATTTTGTGGTGCCACAGATAGAAAACGCAGGCTCCTGGTGAATCATGACCATAAAACATTTGATTCTGTGTCCAAAGATATTTGAATATTTCATATATTTTTTAATACAGAATCAAATGTTATATGGTCATGATTCACCAGGAGCCTGGATGGCTTGGTTCCAGGCTTTATATAAATATTTTTGTAAATTTGTATGGGAAAATCTCTATCTGTGGCACCACAAAATGGCTGCCACTCGGGGCACGTTGTGCGGGTTGAGGGAGGGTTTTGGGGCAGGGGGGCTGCTACTAGTGGTCCTGCTGTGTGCCGTTTCCTCTAGTCACTGACAGTATTGGCACCATTGGTGCCAGTACCAGAGGCTGGGTAATCGGTGGTACAGTCGAAACTGGCTGTATGAGCCTCTCGTGGTCTGGTGTAGGCCTAGCTTTCAGGATGCTTGGTTGAGCTTGCCTGTCTAACGGTGGCCGTACATGAACATGGCTGTACCCGAGGAGGAATATTACTTGCTCAGATCACTTGCCACTGCAACATTAGAGGGCTATTGTTTGTAATCCCATAATACGAAGGTCCTTGGCATGTCCACCATCAGATCAGATCTTGTCCTGGATCTCTGCTAGCCAGAACTCACAATGACACATTCCTTTTTTTCACCACCGTGATGTAGAGCGACCCTTGTCCTTGCATCTGTAATGTCTCCCTGATCATTTGTCCACATCTGTATGTTGGTAGTCGATCACGGGGGTTGGGAGTGGGGGACAGTGAGTCGCATGCATCTGGTAAGGTCCCTAGATGGACCAAGTATAGGGAGGTTCCCATGTCAATCATAGCTTGCCGCAGAGTGTTGTTATAAGTTTACAGTCCAGGTAGTCCTTCAGCCTGGCCTATGTGACCCAGTTAATGTTCTGGTAGAGGGAAGGAGAGTTGGGATGGCAATTCCCTCAATGTGCCATCCTCCTGTAGTTTGATGGTAGTGGAGCTGGAGCGTTTGAGTCCGGGCAATTAAGTGCTATGTGCCCTTGTTCTCCACTCTGGTAGCAGCCGGTCCGGAAGCATTTTCCATTCCTTTGTCATTCTGGCATCTCTTGCGACTGGTGGGGAGAGACTGGAGACACCCACTATACCAGTTTCACTCACAAACACCAAACCAACTCGATTCCTGATCATAGGATGGTGTGTGTGTGGGCCTCCCTGTAACCGTCCCTATCACTTATGGTTTCCCTTCAAATACCTATAAAAGAAAAGATTAAATGAACATAACCCAATGACATAAATCACAAAGAACACATAATCCCAACACATTCCCCATGGCAAATCGTAACACAATAACAGAACAATAGCACACAGATGTGTTCTCCTGAGGGATGCTGGGAAGTTCCATCTCAGCCAACTAACAGACACAGTATGATAGACAGCAGGCCTTGAATGTGTGGAAAAACTCAACGGCATAGCAGACTTTACTTTACTAAAAACACTACACAACTTTATCATTGTCAACAATAACAAAAAGCAAGGGACCTCTTGTAACCTTATTGCACAAGCCTATATGAAAGACAGATTTAACACGATCTGTGATCAGCTGATATGATTTGATGAGATCTCCCCTGTTAACTAAACCTGACTTGATATTTATGCAATATTTTCATTTTTACATGCTGATTTCAGTTCTGACTTTTAGGTGAATGATGAGCACTTAAAGATTCTCAATCTAAGTTTAACTCAGTTTGACCAAAATGTAACTTTCAGAGTTAAAGTAACTAAGATTTTACTGGCTGTTGCCTGAGCCTCACCTGTGCTGCGTCAAAGAGGAGTGGGCCGTTGATTGCAAAAATATATATATATTTTTGCATTGCTACACAGCAGAATCAGGAATGGTATTTCTGCATGTGTGTTTTGTATGCATCTAGATACTCAACATAGCTTGTTATGGTGCGAATACCAGTACTCAAACAACTGTATTTTCTTTGCAATTAAAAAGGGGTTTATTTCCTTTAACTTTACATTTCTAAATTTCAGGGGAAAAGGGAGCTGGAGCAGTATGTTACACACTGGAATGCAGCTCTCCTGGCCTGCATAACAACACGTGGGTGTGCTCAATCCCACTAATTGGGGATCCCGCTGTCCCAGGTGCTGACATTTTTTTTTAACATTTGTGCAGTGTGTCTTGCATGTGTGTGAACCAGTAGTCTCACGTATGGCCAATACCTCTGGGGAAATCTAAATACAATGTAGGGGCTAGAACAGCAACAGAAAACCTACGCTATCAAAACTATGCCCTCTTGATTCTGTTATTGTCCCAATATGAAGGACCGCCCTAAAGCCCTGATGGTGATTATGGTGACGAAAGGGCTTTACTCTAAAAAGCAACAACAGCAACGAATGCTCCTTCACATTTGTTGTGATATCACCTGTGGCGGACCGCAGCACACAGATGACATGCTGTCATCTGTGGCAGAATGGGACACGTGACATACCGTCACGTGCGGCAGTAACGACTTCTTAACGGCCTCACCGTTTGCTGTTTGGTATTCCTCGACAACAGTCGGGGAACTCTTTTTACGGCTTGTTATTGTTGTTTTTTATTCTCGAGGAACCGGGTCGTGAGCTGGGTTTTATTTAACCATAACAGTCAGTCGGCACTGGCATGTGTTTCGGCGTGGCTAGAATTTACAGCCAATCTAATTGCTCCTTGCTTCCCCATCTCGCGTCGTGATGTCTGTGCGAACAGAGGAACATGTGCTCACCGCTGTTTCTCCCAGCGCCCACGGCCGAGCCTTACAGCCTCGCCGGCACGATGAATTTGATAAATCCCCTTATCGCCCCGGGAGACAATTAAAGCGCGTGTGACAGGGGTCCCTATCTCCGCTCTCCTCCTGTAGAACTTCATTTAGAAGCCATTTGTCTCCGCTATGGATTTCCTATTTTTAATGGTGCAGCGTATGCAGGGGTCCGGGGGGCCGGTGCTGAATAATAGATGCCCCCCCCCCCCTCTCCTTCCATCTTTTTCTCTCTCTCTCTCTCTCCACCCCCCGCGCCCCCACCTCCTTCATTTCCTCACCGAAGCCTGCTTGAGCGGCTGGGGTAGGGGGGAGGGGGGGCTTGATGTGTGGGGGGTCGTTGGTGTCACTCTTGAAAACCCAAGGTGCAAATGCTCCCATCAGTACCCCGGTGGAGATTTTCTCAGACGGGATTGCTATTCTTTCCATCGGAAGCGGGTCCTCGGCAGGAGAGAGCTGCCAGCAGACAGTTCGCTGATATCAAGTGGCTCAGTGTTAACCCTCGCCCAACCCCTCCCCATCTCAGCCCCCCCCCCCCCCTCTCCTCCCACATCCCCACCCCCCACGCCTTCCACAACCCCCCCACCCCTCCACTCCCCCTCCCCCGGCTAAGGAGCGTTTATCAGGGAGAGCGGTGGGCCCCGCGTTGTGGAGTGAGGTGATATATCGCCGCGGTCGAACACGAATGAATAGACTTGTAATTATCCCGTTAAAAGGGTGGCCAGACAAAGAGGGAGCCGCACTATAATTTAAATTGTTTTGTTTCGCCCACAGCCGGAGCGCGGCTCACTGATTGACACTGCGGGGATGGAAAACGGCGGCACTATTTATAGCCATGGACGGCGGGCTAATTGTGGAATTTAATAAAGGGGTTTCTGCAGGAACAAATTCTCCTCTGCCTTCTGTATACAACAGCAAAAATGTCTCCACCACCCCCTAGTTCCCTTGCTATAGAACTTGCTTTCAGAGTTCAGAGCCATCCTTGCTTTGATTTCACATTTGTCTCTCGGGCCTCTCGGAGTGTCTTGCACCTCTTCGTCTGACTCTGAATCCACCCCCCCCCCTCCCTCCCCGCCATCCTCGCCACCTTTGCTTTTATCTCTCTGTCTCATCTCGACCTCGCTGCCCTCCACTCCTCACCTCTCAACAACCTCTCACCCTCCCGCTTATTTGTCTCCTCCCCTCCCGTCCTGTTATCTGCCATCAGATAAAATCCATCTCAGCCTCACGCTCCCCCGTACTCGGCCCTTGTGAGTCTGACTAATTCTCTTTTGTGAGTGCCTGCGTGTCAGACTTGTTTAGGCTCTGCGTCGGTTGTGTGTGTGTGTGTGTGTGTGTGTGTGTGTGTGTGTGTGTGTGTGTGTGTGTGTGTGTGTGTGTGTGTGTGTGCGTGCGTGCGTGCGCTCCATCTCCTCTGTTCTTCCTGTGTGTGAGACAGGGGTAATTGAGCTCAGAGGGTTCTCTGTCTTTGGTGGCAGAGGGGAAATTGGAATCTTCAGAATCCATTAGAGAGGCCCTCTCCCAGTCCCTCGCTGTGTGTGTGTGTATGCATCTGTGTATGTGTGTGTATATGTGTGTGTGCATCTGTATATGTGTGTGTGTGTGTGTGTGTGTGTGTGTGTGTGTGTGTGTGTGTGTGTGTGTGTGCACGCGTGCGCGCGCATCTCCACCTCTGTTCGTGATGTATTGTGTATGCACACTATGTGCCTGACCCATATGGTGTGTGTGTGTGTGTGTGTGTGTGTGTGTGTGTGTGTGTGTGTGTGTGTGTGTGTGTGTGTGTGTGTGTGTGTCTGTGTGTGTGTGTGTGTGTGTGTGTGCGTGCGTGCGTGCGTGCGCGCGCGCACGCACACACACACATGTGTGTGAGAGAGAGAGCGAGGGTGTCCTTGCTTATGCACTTCTGCACGCACACGTAAGTGAGAGTAGGGATAAAATGACTGTTATGATGGCATGTAGTTTGAGGAGTCTGCAGAGCAACGCATTACATGAAATATAATCACATACAGTCGCCACATTAATGGAAGTGCTGTACGTTCTCTCTAACCCTCTCTCTTACTCTCTGTCTCCCTGTCTCTCTCTCTCTGTCTCTCTCTCTCTGTGTGCACATCATGTGTGGAATTTTGTGTACGAGTAACCGTTTGTCTGCAAATGTTCAATTACATGTCTCTGCCCTAAGCCTGTGAATCAGTATGTGTAGGCAAGCAAGCAAGCATGTGTCGGTGTAATAAACTATATATACGCTACACACACACATACGCACGCACACACACACGCACACACACACACACACACACACACACACACACACACACACACACACACACACACACACACACACACACACACACACACACACACACACACACACACACATATACACACACATATATACACACACACATATTTCTATCTACTGGATATGGGCATGCAGGTGTGTCCGAGCATGCACGCGTGTGTGCGGAACTACTGTATATTCATACACAAATGTTTGTGTGTCTGATCAAGCGTTCGTGTGTGTGTGTGTGTGTGTGTGTGTGTGTGTGTGTGTGTGTGTGTGTGTGTGTGTGCGCGTGCGTGCGTGCGTGCGTGCGTGCGTGCGTGCGTGCGTGCGTGCGTGCGTGCGTGCACACGCGTGGGTGTGCACACGCGCGGGTATACATACATGCGTGCATGTGTTTGTGCACGTTCCCAGGTGCGCTTGATGTCTCTGTCACTAATTGACGGAGTGACTTCACAGACTGCAGGGGAAGAGAAAGAGAAAGCAGAGAAAAGAGAGAGAGAGCGAGGAGAGAGAGAGAGAGATGAACAGCAGGCAGCGAACAGCAGATGGTCTCACATCTCCTCCCCGTGGAGCTATCACTCTCTTCCTCTCTCTCTCCATCCTTCTCTCCTTCATTTCTTTCCCCGTCTCATGTCCTTTTCAGCTTCATGCGTCAAATTTGTCACATGTAGATACACTCAAGTGGACCGTGGCGCTCTCGGTCATGGATGTATTTGTCACTACACGGTGTTAATGTATGCGCGTGTGTATCCATTTGTAACAGAGAGAGTGTAACCAAATGTACCCTTGCGGGGTCCATTTGGTCACATTTGTTCCCTCTTGGTGTCAATGGAACACAGTTTCGCGGTCATCAAGTAAACCCCATACCCTTGTTGAGTGGAGTCTCTCAGGGCTCTATGCTAGTCATTTTCCTGTTTTCGCTCTACATTAAATATCTTAGCTGAGAATAGCCGATCGACAAGTTTGTTTCTGCTATTTTTCTCCCAGTGCTATTTTCATGTGCTATTTTCTGCGATAGTTTTCCCAGAAAACATATTCTGGGGTTTAAGTGGTTAACCCCCTGGCGTCTCACATTTTGTTTTTATAATGCAATTTGAATGGGTCCTGGGTCATGGGTGTCCTGGCCGACTTGGAAGGATTAAGATACCCACATGCCTTCCGTGACTGTCTTGTTTACAGTTGATTTATATTAGTGCAGGGCTCTTTCTTTTTTTGTTTTTTTTGGGGGGTGGGGGGGAAAAATGCAATAGGCTACGGCTCAAATAAAAACAGCTGGAGGATTATAATAAGCTGAGGAATGATATGTGTTGATTCAAAACGCATGTGAGTAGTGTGCAGTTCACTGTGAGAGCAGAGTGGGTTGTGAAGGGAAACGAGTTCAGATCAATACACTCACACTAGCACTGTAGTCACAGCGTCTGTAACAGGCCATTCCTTACTGTGTGTGTGTGTGCGTGTGCGTGTGTGTGTGTGTGTGTGTGTGTGTGTGTGTGTGTGTATGTGTATGTGTATGTGTATGTGTGTGTGTGTGTGTGTGTGTGTGTGTGTGTGTGTACAGTATATATATGCGTGTGTGTGTGTTTGCATACGTTCATGCGTGTGCACTGCATGCGTATGTGTGTGTGTGTCTGCGCGTGTGCGTGTATGCATATGTGCGTGTGCCTCCGTTGCATCTGTGTGGATGTGTGTGTGCGTGTCTGTGTGTGCGCGTGCGTGTGTGTGTGTAATGATTAGCCTTTTCTTAATGGGAAAATAACGTCAGAACCACTGGGACATTTAATCCATCTGAGCTGATTCTGTTTCCATCACCGTTATTGATCAAGTCCACTGACAAATCAACAGGAGGCCACTAGCAAGTGTGTGTTTGTGTGTGCGTGCATGCGTGCATGTATATATATATCTGTGTGTGTGTGTGTGTGTGTGTGTGTGTGTGTGTGTGTGTGTGTGTGTGTGTGTGTGTGTGTGTGTGTGTGTGTGTGTAAGACTTTATATTAAGGTCGGGTCTATAATGCGTTATAACCACATTTATAATGCATTATAATGCACTTATAAGGCATTATAAATGTTTATAATTATGCATACCAACTTATAACATGGTTTATGAAGTATTATACGTATAATAATATAATCTATAAGTGCTGGTCATAATGCATTATACACTCAGTGGAACAGCACTTTATAACTACCAGGTAACACTGTACTTAAAGGTTGGGTCTATAATGCATTGCAATCACATTTATAATGCACTATAAAGCATCATAACGCATTATACATGTAATACACTTATAATGCTCCATAACACTCATTATAAATGTTTCTAATCATGCATAACAACATATAACAAAGACACTTTATAACTAGCTAAGTTAAGGTTATTAAAATGTGCTGTTCCACTGAGCTTATAATGCATTATGATACTACTACATTATAAACGTTGTTATAAGTTGTCAACATTTTTTAATGAGTGTTATAATGCCTTATAAGCACATTATAATGCATTATGAATGCAATTATAATGCATTATATACCCGACCTTTGAGTAAAGTGTTACCGTATTTAACCACTTTGTCTCCCTAACCAGTCGTATATTCACCACTCAACAACATCATACAATGTGTATGAAATGGGGTATAAAATCTGAGCTTGAGTACTTAACCCACTTAAACACTATACAGTGTTCGCCCTCCCCCAGAATAATCATAATAATAATAATAATAATAACACTTTATTCATATAGCACCTTTCATGACATGAATGCAGCTCAAAGTGCTTTACAGAGCAAAAATAAATAAAGCAGAAGTGCTTTACAGAAAAAGCAATAATAATGTAACAATAAAGCAAAAAGAAGAGCAAAAACGATATCAAAATAATTTAAAATAATGGCATTAAAATAATGCCAAAAAAGAATGGCAAAGAATAGGGAGAATAGGGATGCTAGGGCTCAAGTGGTCTAAGCTGTCATTGGCTTGTCGACCAAACACAACCACACAACCCTACTGTGGTGTTTCTCTCTCATTCATTGTTCCTTTCATCATACGCTGTTTCCCCTCCTCTCTGCTTACCCCTCCATCACTCTTCCTCTTGTATTGTGTGTCGTACCCCCCTCTTTCTCTTTCTCTTTCTCTTTCTCTCTCTCCATCCCTCCATACCCCCCCCCCCCCCCCTCTCTCTCTCCCCTCTCTAAGTGGTATTGGCTTTAAAGGGGCAGCAAATCAGTTCCTGATTAATACTGAATTTTTGGGGCCATTTGTCTGCACCGTTGCCCCAGTCTGTGACACCACCCTCCTCCCCTCCTCCACCCCCCGTCCCCCCCTCTCTCGCTCTCTCTCTCTCTCTCCCTCTCTCCTCCCCCCCCTCCCTCCCTCCCTCCCTCCCTCGGCCGGTGATGAATGGCCGGCTGGTTGCCGAGGGATTAGAGTCGTCACGGTTACCTGTGCCTTGACAAAGTGGTTCTGATTGGTGACCAAGGCACTTCAGGGGTGGGGTTACATCTCAGAGTAGTGTGTGTGTGTGTGTGTGTGTGTGTGTGTGTGTGTGTGTGTGTGTGTGTGTGTGTGTGTGTGTGTGTGTGTGTGTGTGTGTGTGTGTGTGTGTGTGTGTGTGTGTGCTTGTGTGTGCTTGTGTGTGTGTGCGCGCGCGCGCATGTGTTATATAAAGTCCAGGTGAATTTGTACTTGCACTGTGGGTGTATTTTTGCCCGTGTACAGGGAATATGGGAGGTGTACAGGGTTAAACTATGTTTGCTGAGGTGTGTGTGTGTGTGTGTGTGTCAGTACGTAGGAGCACGTGTCGGTGCGAGGTGCTGGTCCTTTCCTTAAGCTGATGTGGAGCGACAGAGATTGGCGAGGTCCCAGCGCTGATGTGACCGGGCTGACACCAGGGGGGGGCGGTAAACAGGGCCGGCCGCGGACACTGATGAATCGACACGGCGGGGAATCGAACGGCGGCCTAATCAGCGCATGGATCCCACCGCAACAACATTTTTCAGTTTTGTCCTGGATGATCAGGGGCACGCCGTCAGCGATGTCAGCTCCCATTGGTCCAGACCCTTCGTCACTGGCACCCGGCCATGATTAGGTGCATTACCAGATTATCAAACAGAGACCACTGTTGCTGCAGTTGTGCAACCCCCTCCCCGTGTGTGTGTGTGTGTGTGTGTGTGTGTGTGTGTGTGTGTGTGTGTGTGTGTGTGTGTGTGTGTGTGTGTGTGTGTGTGTGTGTGTGTGTGTGTGCGTGTGCGTGTGTTTGAGTGGTTGAGCCCGCACACTCACGTGTTGCGTGTGTGTGTGTGTGTACGTGTGCGTGCACTGAGCAAGCATAAGTGCAAAGAACTATTGCAAAGAATGTTTAATTGACAGAAACATTGACAGAAAGATGCTTAACAACACCTGTCTTCTTCACCGTTTAATCCTCCGAGTTCATTTAACTCTGAGAGTGTAACTCTCAGAGGTAATTTAGCACGGAGGATAAACTTTCCTGCAACCGTCTACTGCATACTTTGAGTCTAGCCGATCAAATATCTTACTCTAGGATTTCCTCCAGGAAATATAGGATAATATGGGAGATTTCTACCCAGGAAATGTATGTTTTTCAACACTAATAAGCTCTGTGCTCTCCTCCAGAAGGGAAACGAGGACTCTGGGACAATGGGAGGGGGCGTTCCTCTGCCGGAAAGGGAGATCCTGGGGTTCCACCATCCGAGCAGAGGAAGAGAAGACCCCCCTCCCGTCCCTCCAGGCAATGGAGGGATGAAGAATGGTGGGATAGAGGGATGTGTAGTTTGGCTAAGAGATGATTATGTCAGGGGCAGCAGAGGCTGAGGAAGAGCCTTGACTAATTATACTCATCTATTACAGACACAATTAAAACCTGGCTAATTTACTGCAGCCCGCCGCTCGCACACCCAACTGATTTATACCAGGGTCCAATGACACCCAGAGGACATATCCAGGGAGGTACACACACACACACACACACACACACACACACACACACACACACACACACACACACACACAATCTCTCTCTCCGTCCCTTAAATGTGTACTCATCTTCCTCACATCTGCAATCACACACACAACGCACACAAACACACACCACAGTTCACATGGCCGTACACATGGGTACATAAACACACACAGACATGTAATTGGACATACATGAAGAAAGTGCACATGTACTGTATACGCATGCACGTACGCGCGCGCACACACACACACACACACACACACACACACACACACACACACACACACACACACAAACACACTCGCACGCACGCACGCACGCACACACACACACACACACACACACACACACACACACACACACACACACACACACACACACACACACACACACACACACACACACATATATATACCATATACTGTAAATCTACTGGATCATTGATTTTAGGAAGCAATATATCTAAATTATGTTAGGTCAAGAAAGATACTTCATCTGATAAAGACACTGACAGCCCATTGCCTTTGTTGAAGAGTCATGTAGTATTGCACTATTAACTCCACCAATACATCAGTAAGACACACACACACACACACACACACACACACACACACACACACACACACACACACACACACACACACACACACACACACACACCAAATCCTCTGTGTTCATCCATTTGTAACTCAGAGTGTATAAAGGGTCCATTTGGTTACATTTGTACAGCCACAGTCAAGTTAACATTTATTATTTTAAAGTGCAGTTTGTGTTACTACTACTACTCATTTGTGAGGGCCCACCATTGATTTCCCTTGAACTCATTCCCCAACCGTAAGTTTAAAGAGGTGGGAAAGAGATGTATATTTTGTTAAAATACGCTAAAATATGTGTTAAATAGCTCTATATTCTGACAGCAATCGTTATTGTAGAGTGTTTGTTCAGTGAGAGGAGTCTCCTCATCTCTCCAGCTGTTTCGTAAACACAAAGTAAATTTTCAGGTTAGGATACCAATTCTATCTAATCAAGAGAGAACTCACACAGGATAAACAAGTAAAATCAGAAGTGATGAAACAAATGCCTAAATTGTAAAAGCAAAAATTGAGCAGACAAAAGTGGAACTAGTCAGTACACTACAAACTTTAAGCTGATAAATGATCTTCGTGAGGTTCTCTCTCCGGATCCTATATTAAAATTGGCGGGCGGACCTCATCACGCTCATGTCACCATGACTCAGCCATAACCATATAAGAAGTTCCCAATGCAGCTATTACCAAATATGGAGTGTGTTGTCTAACCTCTAAATGTGTAGTCATGGCATCAGGCGCAAACAAATCAGTCAGCTCCATATATGCCCATTTATGGGCAAATACTGATGACATCAGGGTACTCCATATGGGCAGACATGGACTGACAGATACAGTGATCTCCATATATGGTCATAAAAGGGACAAGGACTGACAGATATGTTTATCTCCATATATGGGCATATCAGCATGCCCATGGGCATATACTGATGACATCAGGGATCTTCATATATGGGCATAAAAGGGACAGGTACTGACAGATACAGAGATCTCCTATGGTTATATTAGTCGGATCGGCGGTCCGGTTATAACAGGTCCCCCCTGTTACTGAAGGAGGGGGAAGCAATGATTATTATGTTTAATTTTAGTGTTTTAACCTTTTTTAAACAAAATCATTTCACTCACACCCCCTTTAAAGGGCCATACTTATGTTCTGGCATGTTTAGTCCACTGACTATGACTCACGGTATACTTAGCATTACTGACAACCATTGTCTAAAGTAAACAAACATACCGTAGTTTGTTTGATTTTTGAGGAAGCCATCGAATTCCATTCATTTAATTTCAATGTGAAAACTTGCAGAAACTTGAAACTTGCTTGAGGTCAATGGACACACTGAATAGATGCGTTGAGATGCATTTTAACCACTTAAACCCTGTATACTTTGTTGACCAGAGTCCCCCACGGGTCTGCACTCGGCCCCCTCCTTTTTCCCTCTACACCAAGTCTCTTATAGCCTATGTTATTTTTGCCAAATGTTCACTTATTAGGACATGTCCAGAAAAGGGGCACTAGGGTTAGGGTGGTTAAATCAGGGATTGATTTGAAAAGTCTAACCAAATACATAGATATAAATATTTAAAACGTCCATGACATATTAAACGCACAATGGGGTTTAGCCAATGATGTACCTGAATGTAAATTATTCAGGTACCGTTTTAAGGACTGTAAAGCCATTAACAAATAGTCTACGGTTGTGTACGATATTACTTAATATCTGAAACTATGAATAGACAATGACATGCATTGGTGGTGGTATGGTCCTTTAACCACTTAAACCCCATATGGTTGAGCGGAGTCCCTCAGGCCTCTATACTAGTGTATTTAATGTTTTCTGTTATTGTGGGGAAAGCTTTAGCTTGAAAATAGCCGATCGACAAACTCACAATGGGACGCAACGCGTCGGGTTCTGTGCTTGTCGATCTATTGCTTGTATATCTATTTTCAGTGAAAGCTTTCCCCACAATTTGGATGCTGGAATTAAGTGGTTAAACCTATGGCAGTAATCCTAATTCTAACCCTGGACCTTAGTTCTAAAATAGCACCTTG